>NC_053026.1:347742256-347844612 GCF_003073215.2 Triticum urartu
CTCTATCGGCTAAGGCGGCACCAGGAGAACAACTGCGATTGTGCCTCGGTTCATCCGGACGAGCACCTCAGTAGAGAAAGCCAAAAACTGACTGTCATGATATAGCGTGAGACTGGTCAACCACTCGATGACCTATCAGAATGTTAGAATTCCTCTGCCTTAACGAAGGGCCGTTTCCCGGCCAGGCATGTACACACCCCGAATTCGGGAGAGTGCGGAGCCACCAGGGGCTATATAGTAGCCCCACCGTCAAACTCCTATGGCTAAGTGAAAGTGTTAAAGCATTATAGTCCGGTTGCCTCGTTCGCTGCGCTATCACCTCCTTAATAGGACCAAGACGTTGGATTAAGTGTGAACACGTGTCTTCTGTGAACACCCCCGCATTATATGCGTGGGGGATGAAGCCGACGACTGCAATCTTTCAGGTTATGCACATGTATACGTAAACGGGCGCATATGAGGCATCATATTACTTTCGGGCAAAAGTATAAATACAGCCTTGATAAGTTTAATAAAAACATTGTTTTTACAATGGGAATACATGTCACTCAAACATAATATTCTTCGAGCACTGGGCCTCTATCAAACGAGCACCCTCAAGAACTTCTTCAAAATAGTGCTCGGCAGCCACTCGGCCTATGGCCGAACCTTGCGCCGCAACAGTGGTAGCATCCATCTCCGCCCAGTATGCTTTGACACGAGCAAGGGCCATCCGCGAGCCTTCTATGCACGCCGACCTCTTCATCGCATTAATGCACGGCACTGCACCAAGGAACTGCTGCACTAAGCCGAAATAGCTGTTCGGCTTCGGCTTTTCCGGCCACAAATGATCTATGATGGACCTCATGGCGAGTTCGGACAATCTATTGAGTTCGGCCCATTCAGCAAGATGATCAGTTAGTGGAAGCGGATGCTCTGGAATGTTAAACTGCGACCAGAATAGCTTGTCCACTTCACGATCTGTTTGATCTCGGAAGTATTCGGCCGCATCGACATCACTCGCCGTCAAATCCAGATATGCGTCTGCCGAACTCCACAGCCGATCCAGAGGGGCATACCGCGGATCTCCGAACTTCCTCCGCAACAAAAAGGGCTTCCCAGCCACAATATCACCAGCTTCACGCAGCTCTTCCTTCTTTGCCCTCATAGAAGAGCGGGTGTCTTTAGTCGCCATCGTGGCCTTTTCAAGGTCCGTCACCTTCGCTCAGTTTTCTTCTTCAAGGAACTGGCAACAGTCGGCAATGTATTTTAACTTTACAGCCATCTTAGCCATTTTCTCTTTGCTCTCGCAATGCGCGGCCTTCTCGGCTCTCAACTCTTCGGCCGCCTTCAAAGCAGCCGCATTACTAATCCTTGTTTGTTCTTTGGCTCGGGCAAGTTCCGCCCGAAGGGTCTCCACGGTGGCAGCTCCGTCTGCAGTCACAACATATTAAAGATATTGGCATCATGCTGCTCTTACTATGTGACATTCACCAGAAAACATTACTTACCCTGTGCCTCGTCAAGCCGCTTGTTAACAACCTCGATGTCGGCATCTGCCACATCCAGTTGCCGCTTTAGTTTGGCAAACTCATTAGTCCGGCTAGCCACCGGAGCTTCCACCACCTGCACATAAAGCGGTTTGGTTATTACCTGGGACTACGATCCTCTGTTTGCCACCGTATTCGACGACAACCAGACTCTCAGGGGCTACTATCTACACAGGGCACACCTAAAAATGTGCGGTACTATCAAAAAGAATATCATTTCACGCACCTCAAAGCCCGTCAGTAGACTCATAAAGGCTTCATGCAATCCGCTTTCGGCGGACGAAATTCTATCCATCACCGTACCCATCAACATACGGTGTTCTTCTGAAATGGCCGCTCACTCCAACAGCTCCGTCAGTACGTCCGACCGCATAGCAGACGATGCCGGACTCTTCAGTTTGCTCTCCTCAAGAGCCGGATACTGGGGACTTTGGGTGACCATCTGATTATCTACTGGCCTCACCGGATCCGAGGAGGCCCTCTGAGACGACACTTCAAGGTCGCCCGCTTCTTGAGCGGAGGAGTCCGGGGGAGGCGTTTCACTCTCCATCATCTCTGGAAGAAGATCACCCGAAGAGGAGCTTCGCTGAGAAGGGCTGAGATCCGAACTGCAAGATAAATGCTTCGGTTATTTTCCTTGGAGGAAAGGTAGAATATCTTTACTACCAAGTATTTTTCGATAACTCACAGCTCGTTAGAGGGCTGATCTTCGCACGGACTTTGTGTGGCAAGAGCACCCTCCGGGGCCGGACCCTCTGGTGGAGATTTCTTCTCCCGTTTGGAAGCCTTGGCTTTCGGATCTTCAGAGGCGGTCCTCTTCCTTCCCCGGGGCAAGAGAATGTCGGATTCTTCCCCTTTGTTATCCTCCCTCGCGGAGGCGCTTGTTCCCTCGGTTGGAATTGGTAGCGGTGGGGGCCCGCTTTCGCCCTCATTATTCCCCCCTTTATCTTCCTTTGAGGGCTCCGGGTAAGGTGCTAGCTTGAGCATCTTTTCCAGTACCGGATTGTCCAAACCCTCAGGAAGGGGGGCCGAACACCGAATCATCTTCGCCTTTGTTAGCCAGTCCTGGTCAAAGAGCGATTTCTCAGAATGACGTCATGATAAATGAAAGGCGGTGCAGTTGCTGCTCAGGCCCACGTCCTCGGTAGTATCCGGACACTCTATTTGTGTCGGGGGTTGGGTGCGACATATGCCAAAGGATGGCTTATCATGGTGGGGGCGAGTAGAACGTCGCCGGTGCCTGGAAACGGGATGAGGCGAAGACATGCACGCCGGCGAATCTTACCCAACTTCAGGGCTCTCCGGGGAGATAATACCCCTACTGCTGCTCTGCGGGGTCTCCGCATGATCACTATGGCAAAGTGTTTACATGGTTGCTCCTTGAGCTGTTTCCTGGAGGTAGGAGAGGGAAAGGCTAGCTCTCTCCCTCGTATATGATCTGGTCTAGAGCTAATGGATTCCAACCCTTTGCATGGGTGCCCTGGGGGGTTTATATAGGCCTACCCCCCCCAGGGGTACAATGGTAATCCGGCTGGACGCGGGCCCAGCCGTCAGTACCTTTGGCCTTCGTCTTCTCCGCCGATTGCTGGGGCCCGCCGACTGGTGGGCCCCGCCGACTGGCCTGTTATGGAGCCGACAGGCCGCGTCCGCCGCGGGCGGGTCTTGCCGGCTGCTGATTACTGTAGCCGTGCTTCTGATGACGCGGGCTTGATCATGGAGTCATGGCAACAGCCCCGCCGCCTGGCGGGCGATCACTATTGCCACTCTCCATCACATCTGATTAATGGCACGTGGGCCCCCGGGGGAGTGCTTGGCCGACTCCGGGGGCCGACTGGCGGCGCACTTTCCGTCTCCTGGGGTCTCATTGACTGGTGGGACCTGCTGCCTCCGGGCCGTACAGACAAGCCATCGTGGGCACTGGATTCGGTCCTGCGGTGCTGATGTCAGGACCGGCATGGCAACAGTGTCACGCCGCACGGAGATCTTCCCAGGTACGGCGTACTGTGCCCATGCCTGCCCTTGGTAAGGGGCGGGAGCGGGCTTTACTGTAGCCACTCCCAGGTCCTGTCCCTCCCGATGAGGACATGGGGTTTGTTGGAGTCGCAGGCCGACTCCCCAAAGTCGGCTTCTCTGGAAGTCGCCAGTCAGGAGTCGGCTTACCCTGAAGTCGTCCCTGGGACTCGGCCGTGAGTGGGCAGTAGGCTGTCTTGCCGTCGACTCCTTAGAAGGCGGCTCTTCGCCCTGGGGTCTTGAGGGGCGCAGCCTGCCCCGATGTCTTGAAAGGTTCTGGGGCTCGGGTTGGCCTACCTGTGGCCCATTACTCCGACAGTAGTCCCCGAAGCTGGTGAGGCGCCGCGGACGATCGGCCAAGAAGCCTCAGCAGTTTCTCTTTCCGGGTGCTCAACACATGGTTCTTGGTTGACTTCTGCCGGGCCGGCTAGAAGGAGTCTGACTCGCCCAACTCTGACTCGCACACTATTTCGAACGTCGCGGCGGGATCCAAGTAGCGTTCTAGCTAAGCCTCCAGGCCGCCGCCCGTTCTAGGCCTGTCATGCGATGACACGTGGTTGGGCCATTCTGCCAGCCTACGCGCGCGACGGGACAGACCCATAGGCGGGGCCCTCCACTACCGCGCCTCGGCGCCCGAGCGGATCCGCTGCGGCCCCAGCGGACGGTTGGGATTCCCGTGGAGTTACTGCGCGTAGTAACTTTGTCGTGGAACGTGGGGGTCGTGGGGCCGTGGGCGCAGTAAATCCCACGACCGCCCCCTCGGCTTCGCAGCCCGCGAGGCTATAAGTAGGGGAAAGAGGGGGGCACGCGCGCCCCTCCTTCCCACTACTCCTCGCTCTCCTCCTCCTCCTCCTCCTCCTCCTCCTCCTTCTTCTTCTTCTTCTTCTTCTTCTTCTTCGCTCCGCCGTGCGCCCAAGCTTCGACGAACGCCGCGGCGATCAACTCGCGATGAGTTCTTCCTCTGCTGCCGCGCCTCCCCCAGTGCGCTCCGGCAATTGGGACGGCTCCGAAGTTCACGACAACCACATCAAGTTCCTCCGCAAGACTCGTCGGCTCCCCGACGAGGATCACGTGCAGGTGCGTCTTGCGCCGAAGGGGGAGATTTCCCCCGCGCCGCAGGAGGGCGAGCGGGTCATCTTCCGCTCGCACTGCTTGCGCGGGTTGGGGCTGCCGGCGAGCAGTTTCTTCCGCTCCTTCCTGGAGTTCTACGGCCTCCAGCCGCACCACCTCACCCCCAACACGGTGGTGCTGCTGTCCGCCTTCGTGGCCTTGTGCGAAGGCTTCCTCGGAGTCCTCCCCACCCTCGAGCTCTGGGGGGAGTTCTTCTTCTCCAAGCTCGGCACCCAGGCTGCAGGCGTGCCGGCTCAATGCGGCGCTTTCATCGCCATGCGAAGGTTGGGGGCCGACAACCCCTTCTCCACCATCTCGTTGATTAAGTGGGTGAAGATGTGGCAGAGATCGTACTTCTACGTCAGGAGCGTCTCCACAAGGGGCGACTGGGTCAACCTGCCGGCTTTCGAAGCCGGCCCGCCGGCTGGGAGGCTGCCCAACTGGTCGTACCGGGCCAAGTCGCTGACGCCTGCGGGAGCCGGCGCCGTCGCGCGACTCCGAGTGCTGACGCAGTTGGAGGGCTTGAGTGGTCCAGACCTGCTAGCCGCCTTCGTGGCGCGCCGAGTTCTCCCGCTCCAAGGTCGCCCGCACATGATATGCCAAATGAGCGGGCGCCACGACCCGAGTCGGATGTGCACCAAGGACATGCCTCACGAGGAGGTGGCCTACATGGTGACCTACCTCTCGGACAGCAAGCTCCTGGAGGATTGGCGGTTCGGCAAGGAGCCGTACTCCCGCGCCACCCCCCCCCCCCCCCCCCCCCCCCCCCGCCCGTGGTGAGTTCCCTTTTCTTTCTTTCTTTGGATTGTCTTCTTTCTTGCCGAGTTTGTTTTGACCAGTCGGCTTTGGTCAGAATCCCCTCCTCCATCCACCAGCCGGCACCTCGGGGCCGGCCCGCGAGTTCCTTGCCGACCGGGCGGAGAGCGACGTCGACGACCCCGATCTGGGGGCGGCGGCTCTGGAGGACAACGCCGAGGGAGGAGGAGGAGGAGCAGGCGGCTCCAGGCCTTCGGCCACTTTCGCCGACTGGCCTGACGACGATGCCGAGGGAGAAGTCGCCCCCCGCCATCGGCCAGGAGCCAGCCAGCCTGGCGCGGGCTCTTCTGCCGCGCCAGGCGCTCCGGGCGGTGGGAAGAAGCGTAGGGCCGTGCCGACTTTGTTCGGTAGTCGGCCGAAGAAACCCAAGTTTCGGCTGCGGCGACCCGGCGGGACGAGGCGGCTGCGAAGGCCATCCGCTTCCGTAAGGAAGTGAAGAAGCCGCCGCTGGTCTCCGTGTGAGTATTCTGTCTCAGCACATTATTCTTTCTTTGTGGCTTTGTCTGAGTCTTTTGCTTGCTTCCCTTGCTTCAGGGCTCCCCTCACTCTTGAGAAGGTCACCGCTGCCTCCGTTATGGGGTCAGCGGAGACGTCCGCCACCACCCGGCGGATTGACCCCGCTGCTGACCTCCGGGAGGCAACAGAGCGAAATGCGCAAGATAAGCGCAACGAAGAAGAGGCCACTCGCCTGGAGAAGGCGGAGGCCGATAGGGCGGAGGCCTCCGCCAAGAAGAAACTGGCGGAGGCCGAAGCCGTCGCCGCGATGAAGCGGCAGGCTGAGAAGGCCGCGCACCGCCAATCGGCGGTATTCGTCACCCTGCTGAACTCTGCGCCGCCGCCTCCGAAGTTCATGGGGCAGACTGGGGAAGCCGGCGGCGAGAACCCCATCATGGAGAGGGAGGGCGACAACTCCTCTATGCCGGACGTGATTGTTCCGCCGCCGCCTCCGCCGCCGTCTGGGAGCCCGCAAGGCAAACAGCCAGCGGACCCTCTCGTGCCACCGACCGAAGATGAGGCCGTGGCGAGGCTACTCCTCCAAGTCGGCTCGCCAACGCGCCGCCGTCTGGAGAAGGCGACTTCGGCACCCCGCCCCCTGGAGGCCGGCACCGCCAACTCGATGACCCCAGACGCCGAAGCGACAAGCGTCGCGCCCATTGGGTGGGTGCGAGGAGGCAACATAGGGCCGCTGAACCAGGCGCTTCTGGACGTCCAGGCGAAGCTTCGTGCTGAGGGCGACGCTCTCCAGAATTGCACCAAGGCGTACCTGGCATCGCGGGCAGCCGTCCGGGTATGTTTTTTCCTTTGGTCCTTGTTTTCTTGTTCCTCTCTGTGGGGGCACGCCAGCGCACCCACTGGGTGTAGTCCCCGAGTTTCGGGCTGGCTGCTGAGCAGGCGGCCCGGAACTCCAATTGATGAACTCTGGGTATTAACTTTTTGTCTGAAACGCTTGTCGCAGGATTACCACAACCACCGCATTACTGCCTTCGACCGTAACGTTGAAGAGCTCGGCAAGCGGACCGCCGACTTGTTGGAGAGCCGGAGTAAGTACTTTTTCTTCTTTGCGCGGGCGCGCTGGCGCACCCGCGGGCTGTAGTCCCCGAGATTCGGGGCGACTGCTGAGCAGTCGGGCCGGATCTCCCCGGCGACCTTCTTTATTGATGACTTAATGCCTTCTTTCTTCCTTCTTTTTAGGAGCCAACGCTGCTCTTCAACAGCAGTTGAGCGAAGCCAACTCCGCATTGCACGCCAATGGGGAGGAGTGCAGCAAGCTCGCCACAGAGCGCAATCTGCTGGCCACTCAATTGGCAGAGCAGAGGGAGGTACTTGCGAAGACGCAGAGGGAGGCGGAAGAGACGGAAACCGCCCTCCTGGCCGAGTTCGCGGGCGAGAGCTCCTCCTGGTCTGACAAGGAGGCGATGCTGGCCTCCGGCTTCCATGAGATTGAAGACATCGTTGATGGTGAGTTTCTTTGCTTTCTTTCTTCGGGCTGCCGATTATAAGTCGTGCCGACTCCTGGTTTTTGACTTGCTTCTTTGTTTCTTCCGTCTTGGCAGACTTCTTTCCTGGGCACTCGCAGGCCGCCATCCAAGCCATCGAGGCTGACCATGAAGGTCGGAGGGTGGAGGGCACAGAGATCGCCACTGACGCCCCCTGAACCCTTGACAAGCACATCCTGAGCATCGAGGCTCGCCTTCGGCCGACTCACCGGATGCTGCGCCGGCTTCAGCGTGTTGGTGCCCAAGCGATTGCCGCCCCGTGGCCGGACATGCAGGCTTCGTGCACCCCCATCCTGACGACCGACTGGCTAGAGGTCGCGGCTGGTCGTCTTGAGGCCTGGAAGGGTTGTTCGGCCCGAGCTGGAGCGCGCCGGGCCTTGGAGTTCGTCAAGGCGTGGTATTCGGGGCTGGATCTAGACCGACTGGCCACACTTCGGTCGGAGGCCCAACCGGAGCTGGCAGCTATGGAAGACGCCCTCGTCAAGCATGCTGCGGCGATCTCCGAGTACACCGACACCAGCATCTTCGTCCCCGAGCGGTCTAAAGACGGCGAGGAGGTACCGCCGGAGTGGTTTGGGATGAACCCAGACTACGGCGAGGACTCGGCAGAGGTGACTGGCTCCAGCATCGAGGAGGAAGGCGAGGCGGAGGACGGAGGCGAGACGGAGGCACCAGAAGACGGAGCAGACGGCCAGCCTTAGCTCGACCGTGCCTCCAGCAACGAGCCGCGTGCAACCGAGCCGACTGCCGCCGGAGGCGATCAAGCCGAGACTACCCAGCCGGCCGCCCCGACGCGTGACGCTGCCGCCTCCTCCGACCCTCCGAATCCGTCTGCTGCTTCCTAAGCTGCCACCTTATCTTTATTTTATCTGCTTTAGTAGTCTTTGAAGAACTTGTTAATTCGCAAAATTCCACCCGCGGGGTGTATTTTGAACTTCTGCTCGAAGATTCGGCCAAGGGCCTACGTTATGTAAATATATTTATCCGAGTTCTATCTTTTCTTTCTCATTGCTCTTTTGGCTTTTTTCCTTTGCCGCTTTCTCTTAGTTGCCTGCCTTGCCAATTGGACAGCCTCTCTGCGGACTGCCGCTGGATTAAATGCTTGGCTACTTTAGGAAGGCAAGTACTTAGCCGTTTTTAAGAGTTTTTGAGCAAGTTGAATAGAAGGCGGCAATCCGACTATTCGAGAATCGGTTTGCGAAAAAAGGCTGGAAGCCGTCTTGAGCTATGTTTTATGCTTTGAGTCCTTAGCCATTTTTCATGCGAACGCCCATTCTACCTTACTTCTGCCCACCGTACAGTCGCTCTGCGAGCTGCGGCTTCTGACAGGAGACGGTTTAGGTGTTACACACTACTTGTCCGGCTGCAGGAAGCATTTCACAGTGCAAGGTGGCAAGTCCCCGGGCCAACTTGTCGAGCCCAGTGCCAAGCGGCATAACAAAGAGTAACATACTTGTAGGCATAATTTTTATCATACAGACAAAAGAGGGCAGTCCCCGAGCTCGTCTCGGGGGGCCCGAAGTCTTGGTACTTTAATACAAAAGGTAGCGTGGTACATACTGCATCAACTGTAAAATCTTCGGAGGAGATTTGCATTCCATGGCCGCTCTGTCTCCTTGCCGGAGTCGTCCCTCTTGCGTGCTCGGGGCTTCTGAGCATCAATCAGGTAGTAGGAGTCGTTGCCCAGTACTTTGCTGATGATGAAAGGGCCTTCCCAAGGCGCCGACAGCTTGTGCTGGCCGGATGTTCGCTGGATCAGCCGGAGCACAAGCTCGCCTTCTTGGAAAGATCTTGGCTTGACCTTCCTGTTATGGTATCGGCGCAGGCTCTACTGGTAGATGCTGGACCGGCTGAGTGCCAACAGCCGGCCCTCTTCCAGTAGATCGACGTCGTCTTGTCGTGCTTCTTCTGCTTCCTCCTCGGTGTACATGGCGACTCATGGGGAGTCGAACTCTATGTCCGTTGGGATGACGGCTTCGGCACCGTAGACGAGGAAGAAAGGCGTGAAGCCGGTTGACTTGTTTGGAGTCGTGCGCAGACTCCAGAGGACGGCTGGTAGCTTGTTGATCCAGTAGCCAGCTGAGCGCTCCAGAGGCTCGATCAACCGGGGTTTGATGCCGGACAGGATGAGGCCGTTTGCTCACTCCACCTGGCCGTTTGACTGTGGGTGGGCGACGGACGCTAGGTCCAGTCGGATGCCCTGTGTTGTGCAGAAACGGGCCAAGACGCCTTTGGCAAAATTTGTGCCGTTGTCGGTGATGATGCTGTGTGGTATGCCGTACCGAATTGTGATATCGGAGATGAAAGTTACGGCAGTCGGACCGTTCAGCTTCTTGATTGGCTTTGCTTCTATCCACTTGGTGAACTTGTCCACTGCGACGAGTAAGTGAGTTAAGCCACCTCGTGCTATCTTGAATGGTCCCACCATGTCTAGACCCCAAACTGCGAAAGGCCAGGCAATGGGGATGGTCTTGAGTGCAGAAGCCGGCTGGTGCGGCTTGGAGCTGAACTTCTGGCACCCTTTGCATTTTTGGACCAATTCCTTGGCCTCTTCTAAGGCAGTCGGCCAGAAGAAACCGTGTCGAAAGGCTTTGGCGACGAGTGCTCTAGAAGCCGCATGGTGGCCGCACTCGCCTTGATGGATGTCTTTGAGAATTGCTTGGCCTTGCTCTCGCTCTATGCAGCGCTGGTAGACACCAGTGATGCTGCGCCTGACCAGCTCTCTGCTGACTATGGTGTAGGCTGCCGCTCGGCGTTGTATTTGCTGAGCTGAGGTCTCATCAGTCGGCAGCTCTTTGCTCACCAGGAATTTGAGGATGGGCTGGGCCCATGAGGGTGCTGCTATTTCTTCGACTGCCAGAACTGCGACTTGGACAAGGGCGGTTGGGCTGGGAGGCGGCGGGTTGGAGTCAACAACCGCTAGCTGGGTTAATGAAATCCCCAGGCCGACTCGTGCGGCCCTTGGGTCAAGTTCTGGAGTCTTCGAGTCCGCCGCCGCAGTCCCCGAGCCGGGTAGTGTGGTCCCTGGGCCGGCCTCGACTGTGCCGGCTTTGGAGTCGTCTGCCAAAATCCCCGTACCGTCTGCCGGGGCTCTGGAGTCGGATCCGACCTCCTCGGGGGGAGCCGGCACAAAGATGGAGTCTGATTCTGGTGAAGGCTTGACAGACGGCTTGAGGAGGCGTTGAAGGGCAACGCCGGATGGTATTGCTTGGTGGGTAGAGCCGATTCGTGCCAAGGCATCTGCTTGGTCGTTGTCGTTTCTTGGCACGTGGAGGAACTCGCACCCCTCGAAATACCCATTGAGTTGCTGCATGAGGAAACGGTAACTTGCCATGTTTGCATCTTTGGCGTCCCAGTCGCTAGATGACTGTTGGACCACTAAGTCCGAGTCGCCATAACACAAGATCCAGCGAATGCCAAGTTCTTTGGCAAGCCGGAGCCCGTGAATGAGCGCCTCGTACTCGGTGACGTTGTTGGAGGCGGAAAAATGGATTTGCGGTGCGTATTTGAGCTTGTCGCCTTTAGGAGAGGTGAGGACGACGCCGGCTCCCAAGCTGGTGCGCATCTTGGAGACGTCGAAATGCATCCGCCAATGGGTGGAGTCAGGCGCTGGAGGTAGGTACTGGGTCTCGGCCCAGTCGACGAGGAAGTCGGCCAGTGCTTGTGACTTGATGGCGGTGCGGGGCTGGTAGTGGATGGTGTAGGGAGCCAGCTCTATGGCCCACTTGGCCACTCGGCCGGAAGCATCTCGACTTCCAATGATCTCAGCAAGTGGGGCCGTGCAGACCACAGTGATCGGATGCTCTTGAAAGTAAGGCTTCAATTTCTTGGCCGTAAAGTGTACGCCATAGCACATCTTCTGGTAGTGGGGGTAGTTCTGCTTGGAGGTCAACAGTACTTCAGTCAGGTAATATACCGGTCTCTGGACGGGTAGTGCCTTGCCTTCCTCCTTGTGTTCCACTACAATGACCGTGCTGACTACCCGGCTGGTGGCGGCGATGTACAGGAGCATAGGTTCCTTGGGAGTCGGAGCCGCCAGGACGGGTGGAGTAGTCAGCATCTTCTTCAACTGGAGAAAAGCTTCGTCCGCCTTATGGTTCCACTCAAAAAAAGTGGTCTTCTTCATGAGTTGGTATAAGGGGAGAGCTTTCTCACCCAGCCGACTGATGAATCGGCTGATGGACGCCAAGCAGCCGGTGAACTTTTACACATCCAGCAGTCGGCTGGGTATCTCCATTCTCTCAATGGCCTTGATCTTTACAGGGTTGCACTCTATGCCGCGTTCAGAGACCAGGAAGCCAAGGAGCTGGCCGGCTGGTACCCCGAAAACACACTTCTCGGGATTGAGCTTGATCTGGAATCGGCGCAGGTTCTCAACGGTCTCCTTGAGGTCTTCCAGCAGTGTTCCACGCTTTTCTGTCTTCACCACCATGTCGTCCACGTAGACGTGGGCGTTCCTGCCGAGCTGCTTGAGGAGGCACTTCTGCAGTTCTTGGTAGAGCAAACGGGTCCTTGGGTATGCATTCCAAAAACTCAACAGCTCGCATCCGGCTGTGGAGTCTATCACCTGATCAATTCTTGGTAGAGCAAACGGGTCCTTGGGGCAGGCCTTGTTGAGGCTCGTGTAGTCAATACACATTCGCCACTGCTTGTTCTTCTTTAGTACCAGGACCGGATTTGCTAGCCATTCTGGAAAGAATACTTCCATAATGAAGCCGGCTGCTAGGAGTCGGGCTATCTCTTCTCCGAAAACTCTTCTCTTCTCTTCTGATAGGCGGTGCAGGGGCTGCCTGACCGGCTTTGCATCAGATCGGACATGTAACTTGTGCTCGGCGAATTCCGTCGGTACACCTGGCATGTCTTTGGGGGACCATGCGAAGATGTCCCGATTCTCACGGAGGAAATCGACGAGCTCGCCTTCCTATTTGCTATCGAGGTTCGCGCCTACGACAGCGTACCTCTCTGGGTGCTCCGGATCCAAGGGTATCTTCTTTGTCTCTTTGGCCGGCTTGAACGAACCCTCAGCCTCCAACTCCTTTGGGTTGGGTGATACCTCTGGCTGCTTGCCGGCCATCACCACAACTCGCTCAAGGAGCCGCTTCTCGGCCGCGATCACCAGGGACTCGGCTAGCCGACTGCTCTCAGCCGCACAGTCAGACAACTTCCGGTAGTCGCCGGCTACAGTCAGAATTCCCCTGGAACTGGGCATCTTCATTTTGAGGTAGGCATAGTGGGGGACCGCCATGAACTTGGCCAAGGCGGGTTGGCCGAGTAGCGCATGGTATGGGCTCTCAAGGTCCACCACTTCAAACCAAACCGACTCTCGGCGGAAGTGATCTTTGTCTCCGAAGAGGACGTCCATCAAAATCTTGCCGATTGGTGAGCAGGAAAGCCCAGGAACAATGCCGTGGAACACAGTCCGGCTGTTTTGAAGCTGTCTTTGCTTAATTCCTAACTTCTCCATGGTGTCCTTGTATAGGATATTGATGCTGCTGCCTCCGTCTATCAGAACTCGCGAGAAACGCGCGGCTCGTCTATCCGTAGCAAAGGTGGCGTCCAAGACCAAGGCATAGGAGCCCGGACTCGGCATCACCTCTGGGTGGTCAGCCCTGCTCCAGCTGATGGGCTTCTCGGACCAGTGCATGAACTCTGGCGTCTCTGATGTTACTGCATTCACCTCTTGTCGCTGCAGCCGCCTGCTGCGTCGATCATCGGCCATACTGGTAAACACCACGTAGGCTCCGTGTTCTTCAGGGTATTCGTCTTGTACTGCGCCGACTGGCCTGACAGCCGGCTGCTGGGGCGGAGGCGGAGGCGGCTGCCCAGCAGGCAGGAGAGGCAGGAGGCCATCTCCCTTGGCGATCCTGGTGAGCCAGTGGCACTTCCGGTGGTGTGATTCGACGGCTTTGCGCCGCTATGGAACTTGCAAGGTCCATCCAGAGTCTGCTCGTAGGAGAAGGCCGGCAACCAGTTGGGCTTGCCGCCTTTCTGTCGCTTGGGCGGAGGCTGCCCGTCCGGCTGCTGGGCTTCAACGGTCGCGACCTGCCGGCTGCTGGAAGCCGGCAGCGGGGCCTTGCGCTTGTGGTCGCCCTGCTGTTGTCACCGATTGGCGTCTCCCGCCGGAGTTCTTGGAGCTTGAGGGGCCACTTTGCCAGTTGTGTTGACTTGAATCTCCGCCTTCATGGAGGAGTCGGCCGTGGCGTACTTGTCTTCTATGATCAGCAGCTCGTCGAGGGTTTCTGGCTCGTCGCAGAGGAGCTTGTGCTTGAGGAGGGTGCCTTCTCTACACCCGGCCATGAAGTACTCGATGGCCTGCACCTCGTGCACGCCCTCGCAGGAGTTCCGAAGCTCGGCCCAATGCGTGAGGTAGTCGCGAGTCGACTCGTCGGGACCTTGGACGCACAAGGAGAGCTGACGAGGCTTGGGAGGACGCTTGTACGTGCTGGTGAAGTTGGGGACGAACGCTTCGGTGAAGTCGACCCAGCTGTTGATGCTGCGGGGCTTCAGGCTGTTCAGCCATGTAAGTGCCGTGCCCTGGAGCATGAGCGGAACGTATTTTACGGCGACACGCTTGTTGCCGTTTGCTATGTTGACAGTCGTGGAGTAGTCGACCAGCCAGTCTTCCGGCTTCACAGAGCCGGTATACTTGGGCGTGTCTCTTGGGAGCGTGAACCCACTGGGAAAGGGCTTGTCTCGAATGCGGGGTCCGAAACAAGGCGGACCCAACTCGTCTTCTTCTTCCAGCGCTAGGGATCGGTGAAGTCGGTCGATCCGGTGGCGGGCGTCATTCTCTCCAACTCCCTCTCGACGGCCAAGGCGGTCGCCGAGAGTCGGATGGTCAACAGGCGGCGGGGAGACTCGCCTCTCCTTGCGAGGAGGGGGAGGTGGACAGTCGTCCTGTCGTTCCACTACTCTCGGGCGGCCGTCTCGATCGCGCTCTATGGTAATGCGAGTCCGACTGTGGCTGACAGCCGGATCCTTGTCTCTTCTTCCTCGGGCGCCGCCAGTCGGCATCCGAGACGTCGCGCCTTGATCTCGGCGAAGGTCGTCATTTTGCCGCTGCGGCGCCTCCGTGCGGCAGCCGGCCTCGTTCTGCGCGGCAGCCGCGTCGAGGAGCCGCTGGACTCGCTCCATCATCAGGCGGCGTTCTTCGCCCTCGAAATTTTCTAGCTCGTCCGCCGCTGCCTGGGCGGCTCGGATGTTCTCCGCTGGTGTAGCGTACACAGGGCGGCTTGCCCCAAACAGGTTGGCGATGGCTACGCCGCGCTGCTGGACCGCGCCAAGGCGGCTGGGCCCTGCCGGGGCCGGCGAGCCGCCAACGGCGCGATCCATCTCCCGCTGGTAGGCTTCTGACAAGCGTCTCATGCTGGCCAGCTTCTTCGCGCCTTCAACGAGCTGAAGGCAGCGCGCCTCCAACATCTTTGCGTCAGCGTCTTCCGGAATGGGCGCAGTTAGGTCTTGTAGCGCCGCGCCGAGTGAGTCATGCGCTCCTCCGCCGGGGAGCTCGTCATGGCTGATGACGAGCACCTCGGTGACGGTGCTTCCGTCGCTCTCCGCACGAGGGAGAGGTTCATCGTAGACCACCACATTAGTGGGGAACGCGTCGAGCGACGCGGTGTCGGAGTCGACCAGCATCGGGTCAGTGGAGCCTACAGACTCCAAGTCTACGGTAGGCTCGCCGAAAACGTGGAGTTGATCAAGGAGGCCCGCGAGGAGGCTCTCGGAGACGCCCGTGCCTGTGTTGGATGCAGGTTCGTCGGAGAGGCGAACCTCGCCGACAAGTTCGGCCAGGCAGCTGGCTGCGCAGGCGATCTCAACACCGCGCAGCGTGTCAGCGCAAACTCCGTCTGGCGTGCCTGGCTGGCTGCACTCGCCAGGGAGGAAAAGGGTTCCCGTCCAGAACAGGTCTCCGGACGGCGGTGCACCAGGCCCCACGGTGGGCGCCAAATGTCGGGGGTTGGGTGCAACATATGCCAAAGGATGGCTTATCATGGTGCGGGCGAGTAGAACGTCGCCGGTGCCTGGAAATGGGATGAGGCGAAGACATGCACGCCGGCGAATCTTACCCAGCTTCAGGGCTCTCCGGGGAGATAATACCCCTACTGCTGCTCTGCGGGGTCTCCGCATGATCACTATGGCAAAGTGTTTACACGGTTGCTCCTTGAGCTGTTTCCTGGAGGTAGGAGAGGGCAAGGCTAGCTCTCTCCCTCCTATATGATTTGGTCTAGAGCTAATGGATTCCAACCTTTTGCATGGGTGCCCTGGGGGGTTTATATAGGCCTACCCCCCAGGGGTACAATGGTAATCCGGCTGGACGCGGGCCCAGCCGTCAGTGCCTCCGGCCTCCGTCTTCTCCGCCGATTGTTGGGGCCCGCCGATTGTTGGGGCCCGCCGACTGGTGGGACCCACCGACTGGCCTGGTACGGAGCCGACAGGCCGTGTCCGCCGCGGGTCTTGCCGGCTGCTGATTACTGTAGCTGTGCTTCTGATGACGTGGGCTTGATCATGGAGTCGTGGCAACAGCCTCGCCGCCTGGCGGGCGATCACTATTGCCACTCTCCATCACATCTGATTAATGGCGCGTGGGCCCCTGGGGGAGTGCTTGGCCGACTCCGGGAGCCGACTGGCGGCGCACTTGCCGTCTCCTAGGGTCTCACTGACTGGTGGGACCTGCTGCCTTTGGGCCGTACAGACAAGCCGTCGTGGGCGCTGGATTCGGTCCTGTGGTGCTGATGTCAGGGCCGGCATGGCAATAGTGTCACACCGCACGGAGATCTCCCCGGGTACGGCGTACTGTGCCCATGCCCGCCCTTGGTAAGGGGCGGGAGTGGGCTTTACTGTAGCCACTCCCCGGTCCTGTCCCTCCCGATGAGGACATGGGGATTTTTGGAGTCGCAGGCCGACTCCCCAAAGCCGGCTTCTCTGGAAGTCGCCAGTCAGGAGTCGGCTTACCCTGAAGTCGTCCCCGGGACTCGGCCGTGAGTGGGCAGACGGCCGTCTTGCCGTCGACTCCTTATAAGGCGGCTCTTCGCCCTAGGGTCTTGAGGGGCGCAGCCTGCCTCGATGTCTTGAAAGGTTCTGGGGCTCGGGTTGGCCTACCCGTGGCCCATTACTCCGACAATTTGGGGTCCGAAGAATGACTTATACATCTCCTCGTGCGTCAGGCCGAGGAAATTCTGAATAGTGTGCGGTCCTTCTAGGTTGAACTCCCACATGCAGAGGGATCGGCGTTTGCAAGGCTAGACTCGACAAACCAGCATGACTTGCACCACCGTAACCAGACTGAAATCTCCTTCGAAGAGATCTTGAATGCGGCTCTGCAGTATAGGCACGTCCTTGGCTGGACCCCAGCTCAGCCCTCTGCTAATCCATGACATCAGTTGTGGTGGAGGGCCCGAGCGGAAAGCAGGGGCAGCCACCCACTTGGCACTTCTGGGAGCTGTGATGTAAAAACACTCCAGTTGCCATAATCCGGACACCTCTGGAAAGGAAACCTTTGGCCATGGAGCTCCAGCGATCTTGCTTATTAATGCGCCTCCGCACGCTACATGCTGCCCCTCGACCATCTTCGGCTTCACGTCAAAGGTCTTGAGCCACAGGCCGAAGTGAGGGGTAATGCGGAGGAAGGCCTCACATATGACAATACATGCTGAGATGTGGAGAAAGGAGTCCGGGGCTAGATCGTGGAAATCTAGCCCGTAATAAAACATCAAACCCCTAACGAAGGGATCCAGAGTGAGGCCTAGACCTCGGAGGAAGTGGGAGATGAACACAACATTCTCGTTGGGTTCGGGAGTAGGGACGACCTTCCCTCGGGCAGGCAGCCGATGCGAAACCTCGGCGGTCAGGTATCTGGCCTCCCTCAACTTCTTGATATCCTCTTCCGTAACGGAGGGGGGCATCCACCGGCCTTGAAGGCTAGATCCGGACATGATTGAAGGTCCGAAGCACCTGACCTGGGCTTTGGGTGTTAGAACTCAAGGCGGGGGAAGGATTCGATTGAGAACGGGAGGAAAAAAAGTAAAAGCCTTGTCCCTTTATAAAGAGGGTGAATATCAAGCGTCCTCCTAGTGGCTGGTTGGGACTTGCCTAAAATCTAGGAGTCCTAGGCACGGTTGGTTTACCCATGACCGTATTGATGCGAATCTCGTAATTAGGGGAACACAATCTCTGCTTTGACAAGACGTGTCAAGAAACCGCCTCGCATTATGAGTGGAGCTGGTTGAAGAAAAACGGTTCGAATAATCACCGAGCCATGGCCTGATGTCATGTTGCCAAAGCGTGTCAGCAGATTAAGATTTGTGGAAATATTATTCTCTCTACGGTGGTATGTGGAATTTATTTTGCAGGGTCGGACACTATCCTGGTATTCAAACTCTTCTGTGATGTGTTCGGAGGAGGAACCCGCCTTGCAATGCCGAAGACAACATTGTGCGCCAGACTCATCGTCATTGAAGCCTGGTTCAGGGGCTACTGAGGGAGTCCGGGATTAGGGGTCTCTGGACAGCCGGACTATATCCCTTGGCCGGACTGTTGGACTATGAAGATACAAGATTGAAGACTTCGTCTCATCTCCGGATGGGACTCTACTTGGCATGGAAGGCAAGCTAGGCAGTACGGATATGTATATCTCCTCCTTTGTAACCGACCTTATCTAACACTAGCCCCCTCCGGTGTCTATATAAACCGGAGGGTTTTAGTCCATAGGACAAAAAACAATCATACCATAGGCTAGCTTCTAGGGTTTAGCCTCTCCGATCTCGTGGTAGATCAACTCTTGTAATACCCATATCATCAAGAATAAATCAAGCAGGACATAGGGTTTTACCTCCATCAAGAGGGCCCGAACCTGGGTAAAACATCGTGTCCCCTGCCTCCTGTTACCATCCACCTTAGACGCACAGTTCGGGACCCCCTAACCGAGATCCGCCGGTTTTGACACCGACACCCTCCGTCCCCGTCAACTTAGTAGGCCCACAAGTCAGCCTGCCACTATATTGGGTCCCAGCTAACAGTGGGAGTATTCTTTTTTTTGTGCGTAATAAGGAGGCACTTCCTTGCGTGCGAAGATATAGCTGGTGGGTTCGAGCTGTCAGCGGCGGTAACGTTTTTTCGCGAAATACAAAGGCCCTTTCGGTGGGTCCCTGATGTTAGGTGGAGGAATCATTATTTTGCGCGTAATAAGGAGGCATTTCCTTGCGTGCGGCCGTGGACCCAGCTGTCGGCCTCTCCACGTACAGTCCACTTCAGATGCATGTCGGTCGTTGACCACGTTGACCAGGCTGCGCCGAGAGCACCAGGGCGGTGGACGACGGCGAGGCCTAGGAAGGGAACGACACGGAGGCAGGGAAGACTCGGCAGTTGTTTCCCACGCAGAGGGGAGTACGACTGTACGAGGGTTTACTGGTTCGTCTGCCGTCGCCGAAGAATAACAGCAAGTGTGGGTGAGTAGAGGGATGGCTAGGCCAGCGATGGGAGTACGATGGGGCGGTGAGGCCTGCGCGGCAGCACAGCCGACCGCGGGGAGGAGGGAGTAGGCAATCCCGCCGGCGCTTGTTTGAGCGGCTCGAGTAGGAAGAGCAGAGATTGAAGAAGCACGACGACCGTTGGATGGACATCCAACAGTCACTGCTTGTGCGTCAACCTTTTTTTAGGAAAGCCTCAAATCTATGGAAAACAGCATACAGCCCATCTGCCATTATTTCTAATAATTTTCAGCCCATTTGATAATTCTTAAGGTTTTTTTGGAGCCCATATTCTTTTTGTTAGCATTACAGCCCAAATTGTGTCCACGGTTAAAAAATTATACGAAATTTTACATATTTCGGTGCGGTCCGAATTGTTTTTAATCCCGAAATTTCAACTCACATTCAAAATGATTTTAAAAATAAATTTATATCAATATAAAATCCAACAAATTCTCCACGCATAAAAATTAGTGTAATTTAAAATCTTGAAATGAAAAAAAAAGATATTTGAAACTAATTGCCGGTTTGATGTGTTTTAAAAATGTACAACCCATTTCTCATTACTGATGGGCCATTTTCTCGGCCAGCTGAATGAAAGCTCTCCTCGTCTTGAAAGATTTGCAGCCCAACAAGCCTGACAAAGCGACTTACTTGGCAAATCACAAAAAAACTGGGATGTGGCCGTGGACCCAGCTGTCAGCCTCTCCACGTACAGTACTCTTCCGATGGAAGTCGTTCCTTGACCACGTTGACCACGCCGCGCGGAGAGCACCACGGCGGTGGACGACGGCGAGGCCTAGGAAGGGGACGACGCGGAGCCGGGGAAGACGCGGCAGTGGAAGCCCGCGCGGAGAGGAGTACGAGGGTTCACTGGTTCGGCTGCGGTGTGAGGCTGCCGTCGCCGCAGGGCCTGGCCAGCGGTGGGAATAGTAGGGGGCGGTGAGGCCTCCGCGGTAGCACAGCCGGCCACGGGAGGCAGGAGCATGCGGCACGACCAGCGCTGCTTTGGGCGGCTGGAGCAAGAAGACCAAAGGTTGAAGAAGCACTACGGCCGTTGGATGGACATTGTACGGTCACTGGAGCTAGAATCGTTCATATTGACTAAGTTGACAAAGCCCTCCGTCCCCGTCAACTTTGTTGGCCCACAAGTCATCCTCCCACTAAGGTGGGTCCCATCTAGCAGGGGGTATTCATTTTTTTCGTGCGTAATAAGGAGGCACTTCCTTGTGTGCGAAGATATAGCTGGTGGGTCCGACATGTCAGCGGGGGGGCGTTTTTTCGCGAAATACAGAGGCCCTTCTGGTGGGTCCTAGCTGTCAGGTGGAGGAATCATTATTTTGCGCGTACAGTCCATGGCCGATGGATGTCGTTCATTGACCAAGTTGACCAGGCCGCGCCGAGAGCACCATGGTGGTGAACGACGACGAGGCCTAGGAAGGGAACGACACAGAGCCGGGGAAGACTCGGCAATGGTTGCCCACGCGGTGGGGAGTACGAAGGTACTGGTCCAGCTGCCGTCGCCGGAAAATAACAGGAGGTGTGGGTGAGTAGATGAATGGCCTGGCCAGCAATGAAGTAGGGTGGGGCGGTGCAGCCTGTGCGGCAGCACAGCCGGCCACGGGAGGCGGGAGCAGGCAGTCCCACCATAGCTGGTTTGGGCGGCTGGAGCAAGAAGATGAGATATTGAAGAAGCAGCACGGCCGTTGGATTAACATCCAATGGTCACTGCTGCTAGAATCGTTTGTGGACTAAGTTGACAAAGCCAAAGTACACGTCAACCTAGTAGACCCACAAGTCAGCCTCCAAATCTGTCCCAAACAGCATACAGCCCAAAATTTCTAGCCAGATTCAAATTAATTTTAAATCTAAATATACCTTAGTTTAAATTCAATGAAATTTTACCCGCACAAAAACAATGAAATTTAAAATATCAAAATCCGAAAGAAAACAGTATTTTGGAACTAATTGTCTGTTTGCTGTATTTTTCATTTTACAGCCCATTTATTATTACTTATAGCCCATTTCTTATTACTTATAGCCCATTTCCTGGGCAAAATGCATCCCTCCTCGTCTTGAAAGATTTCCGGCCCAGCAGGGCGTAGAAAAGCAAGTAGGCCTACGTTGGTTATTCTGCAAAAAACAAAATAGCTAGCTAGCAATTTTCAGAAAGGAAAAAAACAAAACTGGGCTGGTCATGTGCTAAACATATGAAATAAAAGCCTAGGCTAGACGGGCCACGGGTCCCGCACAACCCAGTTGATACCCTTCTCCGTCCTGAAAAAACAAAATTATTGCACGCGCTGTTGGGTCCCTACTGTCATCCTCACCATGTACAGTCATCTCCTTATTCCTCTCGGTTGTTGACCATGTTGACAACACCGGAGGGCGGCGCCGCGGCGAGCGAACCAAGGCGGAGGACGATGGTGAGGCCTCGGACGGGAACGAACAGGAGCCGGGGCAGATCACAGCCAGCCGTGGGAGGCGGGAGCAGGCGGTCCCGCCGGCGCTGGTTTGGCTTTGGCGGCTCGAGGAAGAAGATACTGAAGAAACGCGACAGACGTTGAATGTCAATCCGATGGTCAAGGTTGGCACAATCGTTTTGTTGACTAAGTGGACACCAAGTAGCATACTTTTTTATATATAGGAAGAAAACTGTGAGGAAAATACGTTCGTCTGCCGTCCTCCTCGTAGGGAACGTTCGCCACGTAAGTGACTAGCACCCTTGGTTTTCAACCGAGAGGTCTTGGGTTCGAGTCCCAGGAACTCTCAATTTTGTCCTCCTTCCTTCCTCGCAAAAAAAGGGAAAGAAAATCAAAGACTTGGGAAGGCATACAGAACAAGCTAGTGTACCGGTAATGATACGTTGTCGAGTTTTAGAAAAAAGAAAGACGTGCTCGTGTAGCTGGTTCGAATCCAAACCTAGACTATGACTATATATGGTGCTATGATACTCTGCAAGTAATTAAACTGACATATCCAACATTCGCTTCTCCTCTTCTCTACTTACTCTGCCTAGCATTAGAAGCTCTGGCCGCAACAACCATATGCGCTGGCTGCTCGTCCACCTGCTCTTCAACAGGCAACAACCAGATATGCGCCAAGTCACAACCCGTACCATCGCCTATGGGTCTCATCACACCCTCGCTGGCACGCGCACCGCAGCCGATTGCTCATCGCAACCCGCTGTCGTTGGTGTGGTGCCACTGGTGCAAATCACGCAGAGTCATCCCTCGCGTCTCAACCACAATCTGCAACCCTGGCCGAGTCTTCTACAAATGCCCGAATCATGGGGTAATAATATGTTTAAGTGTTGTTCTGCTGCTTTCAGATGCTGATTTTTTTAATAGTTTGGTTGATGATCTACCAATTTGATTCGTGTAGAAAAGGGAAGATTTGTGTGATTTGTATTTCTGGGAAGTTGCTGATGTGGGGGAATGCAACTACGCTGATTATTTGGTTAGTCGAGGAATCCCAATACCAGCAGGTTAGGGTGTTGGACAAGTAACTGAAGGAACGGCAGAAGAGGAAGATGCAGAGCGGAAGCTTAAAGATGCAGTTCCTCTGATCATGGCCAAGCAACAGCTGCTGAACGGCCTTGACAGCAATGAGGAGATGAAAGAGCTTGTGAAGATAATAGGCAAAATCGATGTGCTCTGTAGGATGATTGTCTCTTTATTTGCAGTGTATGTAGCACTCGTGATGTATTCAGTGGCTACGACATGAGCACTTTGCTGAAACTAGTAATGAATGAAACCTGTGTAGCAGGCTGGGCGTAGTGTTGTGAACATCTAATGATTTCTATCAACAGAAATCAGGGGGTATCCCCTTTTTCTCATATAAATAAATAAATAGCAGAGGCCCTGTCGGGTCAGCTTTGTTCTCATTCGAAGACGTCGAGCAAATTGCAGTCCAACAGCAAACTATGTCATCAAATTCAAGTTTCACAGACAAATATGAGTACAACTAAACAACAATGTCACCATGTTTTAGTTGTCATACAATCACCAAACACAAATTAGCATACATAACAAGTGATGTTCTCACAGCAAAATACTAAACAACATGTTCATCAGGTTTCAGTTGTCATAGCAAACACAATTTCACATAGTAGATAGAAAACGTCTTCTGACAGGCAAATACGACAAAAGCAATGTAATCATCATCCGCAGCAGCAGCGTCAACATCTTCGCCATGTGTATCAGTCTGAATCGTAATTCCCCACGGTGTCATCTTCTTCTTCGTCCTCAACGTCCTCGAACGTTGGCTTCTTCTTGATCAACTCTTGTATGTCCACAGCACGACAGGCAATCTTTTCGCCGGCGTCATTGACGTGATGGTTCTCAAAGATATTAGGAACATCTATGTTATCTTGTACATCAGGAGCAGTGTAAGCATCATCTTGTTGTGGAACTTCATTAAACGAATTCCTCTGCTCAAACCTTTGCAATACTCTCCAGTCATCGCTATGTGCAAATGTGTCTTCCAAGAAAAATATCTGTGTTGCTTGATTTGCCAAAATAAAAGGCTCGTTGGTCTGGTACGCCGCCTTGACATTGATGGATTTGAAATAATCATCAGCTCTGTGTTTTGCGATCCTGGAAAACAGGTTATACCAATGACAGCACAACAGAACCACACACCGATGACCCTCGAAACTGGAGATATACTGCAACTGAATAATGTCTTTTATGTTAGCATACATTTCAGTTGTCTCTTTGTCATACGTATCCGTGCTCATGATGGAACTGTTTTGTGTATTCCTGCCTTCGTCTTGTGCAAGGGTGTTGTAGCGCACATCTCCAACAACGCAAGATTCATAATGTCTTACCCGAGTATCAGGACCCATTGCTAGTGAGTAAAGGGCATCATCAACTGCATGCCCATCCTCCCGCGTCTTCTTAACCTATGGTTAGAAAATAGACAAGCTGATCATCTTATGTACTCAATATATTAAAAAAACTGAGAGTGCACTTCAAAAGCTTACATGGTTCTTGAACCATTTCGCAAATCCTGCCATAACCAGTTTGTCAATGTTTCTTGGATTTTGCGGCAGTAACTCCTCTTTGTAGATGTTGCACAACATAGTAATCACGTCAAACATCTAAATATATAAGAATGTGCTGCAAGTTTAGTAGATCATGATGTATAAGCTGCAGTACTGCACTTACTTGATATAAGGTAGTATCTCATGACAGTTATTCAACACATACCAAACCATTTTGTCCAAATCTTTAGGTTTGTCCTCTTGTCGACTCTTCCCTGTAACTCGAACAGAATAATCGAAAACATTGAGCTCGGGATTGTCTTCACCCACCTCTTTGCTAAGTTGATCAGCTGTTTCAATGTATTTTGAGCAGAATGTCAACGCTTCTGTAGCAATGTAGGCCTCTACAATGGAACCCTCGGGTCTAGCTTTGTTCCTAACATAGCCCTTGAAAGTGCCTAGCCGCCTTTCAATAGGGTACATCCAGCCATACTATATTGGACCTGTAAGTAGTGCCTCATCAGGTAGATGAACAGCCAAATGCACCATCACATCAAAGAAGGCTGGAGGATATATCTTCTCAAGGTCGCATACGATAGTTGGTATCTTGTCTCTAAGACGCTCCAAAGCATCTATCCTGATATTCCTACTGCAGAGTTCCTTGAAGAATTGTCCCAACTCTGCAACTGCTCTGTATAAGTCAGGGCGGCCCAATCCTCTAAGGATAACAGGTAAAACACTTTGAAGTAGGACGTGGCAGTCATGAGTTTTCAACCCTTGTACCTTGTTTCCATCTGCACTGACTCTCCTTTCAGGGTTGGAAGCAAATCCATGTGGGAATCTCACATGTGACAGGACCTCGCAGAATTCTTTTCTTTTTACCTTGTCCAAGACGTACACAGCTGGTGCCATATCCCGTGGTTTACCTTCATCTTGCACCTGCAAATCCTTTCTGATACCCAGGTGTCCAATCAATCCTAGATTTTAAGGTATCTTTCGTCTTGCCTTCAATATTAAGAAGTGTGTCGATTGATACGTCTCCGTCGTATCTATAATTTTTGATTGTTCCATGCCAATATTATTCAACTTTCGTATACTTTTTGGCAACTTTTTATATTATTTTTGGGACTAACATATTGATCCAGTGCCCAGTGCCAGTTCCTGTCTGTTGCATGTTTTTGGTTTCGCAAAATATCCATATCAAACGGAGTCCAAACGGGATAAAAATGGACGGAGCTTATTTTTGGAAAATATGGAAAATTTGGAAGGAAAATCAACGCGAACCAGTGCCCGAGGTGGTCACAAGGCAGGGGGGCGCGCCTGCCCCCCTGGGCGCGCCCCTACCCTCGTGAGCCCACCATAAGGCGGTTGACGCTCTTCTTTTGCCGCAAGAAAGCTAATATTCGGGGAAAAATCACGGCGAAGGTTTCAGGCCAATCGGAGTTACGGATCTCCATATATATACGAAACGGTGAAACAGAGCCAGAAGAGAACGCAGAACCAGAGAGAGACAGAGAGATAGATCCAATCTCGGAGGGGCTCTCGCCCCTCCCATGCCATGGGAGCCAAGGACCAGAGGGGAAACCCTTCTCCCATCAAGGGAGGAGGTCAAGGAAGAATAAGAAGAAGGGGGGCCCTCTCCCCCTTGCTTCCGGTGGCACCGGAGCGCTGCCGGGGCCATCATCATCACCGCCATCTTCACCAACAACTTCACCGCCATCATCACCAACTCTTCCCCCCTCTATGCAGCGGTGTAACCTCTCTCTTACCCGCTGTAATCTCTACTTAAACATGGTGCTCAACGCTATATATTATTTCCCAATGATGTATGGCTATCCTATGATGTTTGAGTAGATCTGTTTTGTCCTAATGGCTATTTGATGATCGTGATTGGTTTGAGTTGTATGTTTTATTATTGGTGCTGTCCTATGGTGCTCTCCGTGTCGCGCAAGCGTGAGGGATTCTTGCTGTAGGGTTTGCAATATGCTTATGATTTGCTTATGGTGGGTGGCGTGAGTGACAGAAGCATAGACCCGAGTAAGTAGGTTGTCTGCGTATGGGATAAAGGGGACTTGATGCTCTAATGCTATGGTTGGGTTTTACCTTAATGAATCTTTAGTAGTTGCGGATGCTTGCTAGAGTTCCAATCATAAGTGCATATGATCCAAGTAGAGAAAGTATGTTAGCTTATGCCTCTCCCTCAAATAAAATTGCAATAATGATTACCGGTCTAGTTATCGATTGCCTAGGGACAAATAACCTTCTTGTTGACAAAAGCTCTTTACTAAAACTAATTTAGTTGTGTCTTTATCTAAACAGCCCCTACCTTTTATCTCCGTGATCTTTACTTTCTTTCAAGCTTACCCAAAAACACCTACAAAGTACTTCTAGTTTCATACTTGTTTCCGGTAAAGGAAACATCAAGTGTGCGTAGAGTTGTATCGGTGGTCGATAGAACTTGAGGGAATATTTGTTCTACCTTTAGCTCCTCGTTGGGTTCGACACTCTTACTTATCAAAAGAGGCTACACTTGATCCCCTATACTTGTGGGTTATCACCGATAATGCTATCACATATATTTTTCTCGATGTGCATCACATCAAGAATATGCCTTAGATCCAAATCTTTCCAATACTCCAAGTCCCACAAAGTGGACCTGCGGGTAAATAATAATCTCTCTTCTACCCTGCCACGCTTCCTTTTCCCGCTACCATTACCAGGATGGTTTCCTGGTGTAATATGCCTGACCTTCTCTAATTCCACTTGCAACTCATCGGCGGTGAGCCTCTTTGGCGCATCACGATTTTCATGCTTTGCATTGAACACATGTCTTCGGTATTTTCTAGGATGTGGCTTGTCCTTGGCAAGGAAACGGCGGTGTCCAATGTAATAGATCTTGCTAAGTATTGTGTATGACAGCGGATTCCTGTCACAGCGAACACATGCATTGTAACCATGTGTCGTTCGCCTTGACATAGTGCCCAAAGCCGGATAATCATGGATGCACCAAATTATAACAGCATGCAGAAAGAAGTCAGCTGGTGGGCTGCTATATAGGTCTCGAGTAAGAACACCCTTCCATAGCCGTTGAAGTTCCTCCGCAAGAGGCTCCATGAACAAATCAAAATCCTTTCTAGGACTTTTTGGACCTGGGATGAGCAAGGCCATCATGTAGTTTGATTCTTTGGTGCAGACATTTGGAGGCATGTTGTAAGGGAGAACAAGCACTGGCCACATGCTATATGTGGCGCTCTGGTGGCCAAATGGGTTAAATCCATCTGAAGCTAAGCCAAGTCTAATGTTTCTCGGGTCAGCAGCAAACTCTTTGTGTTTATCATTGAAGCTTTTCCACTCACTACCATGAGATGGATGGCTCATTACATTCTGATCTCTGTACTCCTGGTTCCTAGAATGCCACAGTACATCCTCTCTTGTTTCAGCATCATGAAACAACCTCTGCAATCTTGGTGTAATTGGAAAATGTCTCAGAACATTATGAGGAATCCTCTTCACAGCATCACCATCTTTCCATCTTGATGATTTGCATTTCGGGCATTCACTTAAGTTGGCATGATCCTTTCGGAACAGAACACAATTATTCTCACAAACATGGATCATATCATATCCAATTCCAACTGCACGAAAAAAATTCTTCATTTTACTGTAGGTGTGTGGCAGCTCAGACGCATCTGGGAAAGATTCGCGGAAAGAAGCCAACATCGCATCGAATGATTTGTTGGTCATCCGCTCAGATGTCTTCACCTGAAGAAAGGTGACCATAGCTAAGAATACTGACAGCTTATTTCCTGGGGTGACAGCAACATTGCATTGTTCCAACATGCGGGCCCACCATTTTTCTTCTGCAGGTGAAAGTTCACGGAATGCACGAGCATTTCGTAGCATTGTTTCAATGTTGGTCAAACTCACTGGCTCCGCCACCACCACCTCCTCCTCCTCTTCCACCTGAGCATCAGGAAGATCAAGATGGTGATCTGCTGCTTCCACGTAGTCAATAACATTGATGTTCACAGCTTCACCATGATGAACCCACCTAGTATATGTGACCGACATCCCATACAAGTGTAGATGATTTTGCACAGTTGATTGGGGTCTTGTAACTAAATTCATACAACTGCTACACGGGCAGAGCACATCTGATTTCGGACCACCGTACTCGGCTCTGATAAAGTTCATGAAGTTTTCAACCCCCTCGACATATGCAGCGGAGAATCTTCGAGCAGAAGTTATCCAAGTCCTGTCCATCTGTTAGACATACAAATTAGTTCTTCTACTAGATATTACAGGAAAAACATATATGTTTTTTTATGAAGTCCAGAAAAAAATACCTAGGTCGATGTCTAAAGCTATGGCAAGATATTTGGACGAGCAGATCTAAGTAACGAAATATATGTAAGGCTAATTCAGCAAACAGATTTGAGTGCCAAATTATGGCAGGCTGTTTCAGCAGTCAATGAGGCCGAGCACACAGCCATCGAACTATCGAAGGCCATCGCAGCAACAAAGATCGAGTATAAAACGGTGTAGAGCTATTTCAGCTAACAGATTGGCTACTAGACCATGGCAATCTATGTCACAACAAATATATGGCAGGAAATTTTAGCAACTAATCGGCCTTGGCATGCCATCTCAGCTAAGCAGATTGAGTGCAGAACAGGGCAAGGAAGCTTCTTAAGCAGAGCATATTGACAGTAAACTACTTTGGCAAACAGTGAGATTAACAGCGTCTATTAGCTAACATTCAGTGCTACACCGACATGAACTGGGCCTCGGTCTAGAATGCGCGTACTGTGGGAGAAGCTGACCGCCGTGCGTCTCCACACGAACGTCGCCAGCGGTGGCGTGCTGACCGCCGTGCGCCTCCACAAGAACGTAGCCAGAGGTGGTGGCGCGGCTAGAGGACGGCAGTCTACGAGAGCGTACTGTGGGAGCGAGAGGATCGCCGAACCGCGGCGCCGACGTATCGGCGCGGCGGGGAGGGCGGCTTTGGCAGAGCGAATGGGGTGGAGGGGGACAGGGGGGAGGGGGGAGGGGGTTTGGGGAATATTATTGGCTAGTTGGCCGAAGGGCGGTTGAATCAGATTTGGGGGGGAATTTTTGGGTGTGGGGGGGGAGGATTTTCGCGCGGTGGGCGGGGGGAGTTTGGCGCATGGTTGGTTTCTCCAAGTGCAGTCCCACGTGTCAGTGAAGAGGCAAGCCGAAGCGTGTTCCATTTGCGTGAGCCGTGTGCAGGACCGAACGTGTGTGGGGTGCAATGCGACCGCGACAGGAGTGCTGTGAGTGTACCGCATTTTTTTCCTTTTAAACTAGGTGCTTCGCCCCCTCAAAAAAAATCTGTTGCTTCGCGCAATCCATCGATACTCCTACTAGTAATCCGGTAATCCCGACTAAAATGGCGCGGCCGGGTCTTTTCCAACGTGATATGCTGGGAGGCTGGCTTAGTTGGGTTTTTTAGGACGAGTAATGCTACACCTACGTAATCCCAGTTACGTAATTAACGTAATGTGAAACGTGTGAGCTGTTGATTGTAGATTGGGGGGAGGGAGGGGCCCACCACCATGAAACTCAGGGGAGGAGAGAGAGAGGCAATTTACGTTAACCCTTTCATAGGTTCCCTTAGATGTAGAAAGACGTGTCCGATCCTGCAATATAGGCCATCCGATCTATATCTAACGGATAGGAAGGAAACTATGAAAATTTACCCGCACTCCTCTCCACATTTGCAGATAAGGCTTTACCTCGTTCATCCTTTTCTCCCACAAGATCTTGATCTTCCATGCCACGCACGGGCATCTTGCTAGTACTCCTACAATATGTATATTATTGGGAAAGTGCATATACACTGGCCGAGATTAATGCAAACACGGCAGATTTTCATTACATTTCGAACTTTTATAGGACAAAAAAATAAATAAACCCGACCCTAAACCTATTCTACGGCGGCGACCGACGTCCTCCATCTGTGATCTCCATGTATGGGGGCGGGGTTCAAGACCCGTGAAGTGAAGGTGCGGTCTCCGGCGAGGAAAAGTAGAACACGGGAGACGGACCGGCCAGTTGGCACACCATGCCCTGCCGCCTCCCATGCCCTACTCATCCTCGGAGGAGTCCCCGACCTCGGCGGTGCCGGACGTTGGACGGCGGCAAGTAGGACGCGTGGCTGATGGTGCTCCCGTCGTCGGCCACCAGCGTGGCCACCGCTTGTGCGGCGACTTGAGCGAGGGCAGCGACCTCGAGCTCCATCCCCGAAGACAAGCTCTCCCACAGAGCGTTCGCGCTTGCGGTCATGGCGGATGTGGTTCCAGGTAGGAGGACAATGCGCTATGGTGTGGAGGTTAGCTGGGCGTTGCCGCTTTAAGTAGCGCATTCCGGTGAGGCCAAGCGTCCAGGTGCGTCATTAAGTCGCCGGAGTTGGTTCCGCGGGCACCGAGCCTCTTAATGATGACATATGAACGGACGGCATGAATGCGGGCAGCTGGCGCCGGCTGGGAACGCACCGCGCGACGGCGCGAGGGACGAGGGTTTTGGTGTGCCAGGGTAGTCAGCTGCGGTCGTGGCAACGTTGGAGATGCCCTTCGCTCACATGCGATCCCCGCATCTCATTGAAAAAGCAAGATGACCCGGCATGGTCTTAGGTCCAGAGGATGCAGTTGGCCGCGCTACACCACTCCGCGGACGCGTCGCGGCACCCCGTGCATCCTCGACGAGCCGGGTGTTGGGGTGTGTTTGGATTGTGGCCAAAGTGCACCTTGCCAAAATTTTGGTCATGACCAAAAGATTGGTCTTTGTTTGGATGGTTGCCATTTTTTGTCATGCCAATGAACTCTAGCCAACTCTAGTTCATTTTTCTTGCCAATGTCGGCCAAATCATGGGCAACCAATACCTCAACCAAAATTTTGGTCATGACCCAAATATTGGTCTTTGTTTGGATGGTTGCCATTTCTTTGGCATGCCAATGAACTCTAGCCAACTTAGGTTCATTTTTCTTGCCAATGTCGGCCAAATCATGGGCAACCAATACCTCAACCAAAATTTTGGCTACCCAATGCTTTGATGGGGCAACCTTGGGCACAAACTAAACATACCGTTGGTCGTGCCACAGCACTAACGCCACCCTCGGCAAACTGAAACCGACCGTGTCTAGCGACGATATGAGCGTGTCGCTCACCGCGGTCGCTGTGTCCAGAGGCAGTGCTGGAGCTGCGCCCCGTTGTTGGCCCCAACGACCCACATGAACGGTTGTTGGTGGCGAGGAGGTCGTGGACCAGCTCCTCCATTGGACTAGTCTGCGCTAAGTCGTCCCGACGGGTGTGCCCCACATGTCTGTTTCCCTGTTTTCCCGGCCATATTTGAGCGTCAGTGCTCCGCGTTGTGCATTAGGCCTTTCACTATGTAGGCCAAGCGAGACAACTTATTGTTTATTTGAGCCGTTCAAGTATAATCATGTGGTGTTTGCTTATTTCTCATTCCTCTCCAACCCTCTTCTCCATCGATCATGTCGCCCTCCAGTCGAGTCCATCCTCCCGCATGCCTCATTTGAACATTCCGCCGAGTATCATTCGCATGTACCCACCCTAGTCCTCTTTCAATAGATCTCCGGACCCCGAGATGAAATCGAGAGGGAACGAGTGGGGGCAGGTGATACCTAAGGCGGATTCAAAAATTTGAACCGGTGATCATAGCATCCGCAAATCATATATAAAGGGTATTCAATGTTTGTTTCGTTTTTGGACGTACAATATACTCCCTCCTATCCTTTCTAGTTTACATATAAGTTTTATGTGTAGTCAAAGTATATCTACTTTAATCAAAAAGGTATCAACATTCAACAACGCCCAATCAATATTGTTAGATTCGTACGTACTCCTAGATTTGTACTCGAGATGGTTTCCAATTTGACTATCGACAAGATTAATAGTACATGAGATGTATAATGTGAAAATTATATCATTGGAAACTCCTTTCACATACGAATTTTTTTTGACCGTATGCTTTGTGTAAGTTGCATGTCATATATTATTACTCTAACATTTGGTCAAAGTTAGCCTCGAAAAACGCATTAGACCCTGTATGCTTTGTGTAAGTTGCATGCCATATATTATTACTCTAACATTTGTGTAAGTTGCATGTCATATATTATTACTCTAACATTTGGTCAAAGTAGTATAGTGGAAGTGGATCCTCTGACGTAGGTATCCCTGCCTTACCCTCCCTTTCGGTCACTTACTGGAGGACCCCATGCTTGCTAGGCCCCGCATGTCAGTTACTCAATGGGTTCGGCCACGTCAGGGGATCCTCATCTGTAGTATACTCCCTCTGTTTTATTTACTCCGCATAAAATGGAGGGAGTGGTGGTATAATAAATGACGCAGGCAGGGGAGGGGGAGAGACGTCGGTTTGCTCTCAACTGCAGTCCCACAAGCGAGCGAAAACGCAAGATGAAGCGCGTTCCATTCGGTGAGCGACGTGGAGGGTCCAGCATGCCGGGCTGCAACGCGAACGTGACAAGAGCGATGTACAGTCAAAACCGATTGATCGGTCGTCACCGGAACCACTATTCACACCGGAACCTTCGCTGCTCGGCCTACGCCAGCCACTGCCCTAAAACCACACCAAATCTCTAGCCCATTCCCCTACCTTTTGATCCCCTAGCCCGCATCAAGCGTCCCCTAGTTCGCCGGAAAGCCATGGTGCGCCGCAAGATCACTTACTACAAGATGCTGACGCCGGAGCGTCGCGCAGAAATCGCGGCGGCGGTCGGCGCCACAGACCTTCGTTCCCAAGCTCGCTTTGCGGCGGGCCAATCCCCGAGTTCTTTGGAGCCAAGCTACGAGGAGGAGGAAGCCGATCCAATGTTCATGGCGGAGGTCGCGGCGCAGAAGGCCCCCGATGGGTATGAGACGATGGACGTCGACTTCGTGCCGGCGTCCGAGTCCCCCATGGTGCAGGCGGACCAGCGGTTCAACATGGCGATACTAAAGGAGGACCGGGAGGCAGAGGCTCAACTCGACGCGGAGTGCGCGCATGCCGCTGCCATCGAGGCTCTCCTGTAGGCGGAACCGGATGCCGTGGATGTGAACCGGGCGGCGGAGGCTCAACTTGAGGCGGAGCGCGCGGATGCCGCTGCCATCGAGGCCCTCCTGCAGGCGGAACCGGACGTCCTGGACTTGAACCGGGTGGCAGAGGCTCAACTCGACGCAAAGCGCGCGGATGCCGCTCTCATCGACGCCCTCCTGCAGGCGGAACCGAACGTCCTGGACTTGAACCAGGCGGCGGAGGCTCGACTCGACGCGGAGCGCGCGGATGCCGCTGCCATCGAGGCCCTCCTGCAGGTGGAACCGGACGTCCTCGACTTGAGCCGGGTTGTGCTCTCGTCCGTGCAGAGCGCTCGCATGCTCCGCTTGAATGAGTAGCTGGAGGCTGAGGAAAACCACGGTGCGGAGACACACGTCGGCAGCGACGGCTGGTTCGCGCCGGCAGCCAAAGACGACGAGGTCGTCTCTTTCCGCGAGCAGTGATAGTTTTTCTTTATGTTGTTGTTTTTATGGATCTTTTGCTGTGTAGAAACATATATTTGTTATGCAAGTCGCCTGACTTGGGTCAGTCTACCATTTCAGGCGGTTGGATGAATATCCTACGTCTCCTAACCCTTCTTTCCTTCTTCCTCACCTCTTCTTCTTCCCCAACAGACCACCGCACGGGCCGTACGAATACTCCCCAACATGCGGTTGGATAAACATACTCTATGAACGAAAATTATGTGTCAGCGGTAGGATGGCTGAGTTTGGCGTGTTCACATGTGACAGCACGTGTCAGTGAGGGTGCGTTCCCTTGGTTGGGTTTGCGGCGTGCAGGAGCGACCGTGTGAGGGTGAGGTGCGACCGCGGCGTGCAGGAGCGACCGTGTGAGGGTGCGGTGCGACCGCGATAGCCGTGCGCAAGTGTACCTCCTTCTCATTTTGAAAACTTTAGGCAAGCTTGGCAAAAATGTGTGGCGAAGTTTGGCAATGCAAGGCCTAGACCCAAACAAGATAAGTACGTACGAACTAGGAGTACTAGTGTTAAAAAAGAAAGGTTGGGTTTTCCTTCGCGGGATTTAATCGATACAAATCCTCGTTTCACGTGTAAATTAATGCGTATTTTTTTCTCCAAAGACCAAAGAGCTAACCATGTCACTCCTCATCGCTTGATTAATGCAGCGCCATGCAAACCAACCTTCTCACTTCCGCATGCATGCAGGGGATATTAATGTCCTTGGTTGCTAACCCCATCAATTTTGCCTCGATTAGTGTTAGTGGCCCTTTGCAAATTGTAATTTTGATATACTGGCCTTGTGTACAAAAAAATTGGAGGTAGTAACTATATTTGACTTCCTTCCCCATTGCGGTGATGTCGACGATATTTTTTTGGTGGTTTGGCAAAGTGCGTTCGACGGAGAACACCATTGAGGGAGACCACGGTAAGTCATTCGCAAGTGCCGCCTGCAAGCCGAGACAACCGCCTTATTTGCATCCAGGAAGTCCTTTACTAGTACTACTATAACTAATGCGGTGAGATGGCTTCTCGAAGAAGACGATGGAGAAGTGGAGTCAGCGAAGAGTGAAATGATGGTTGCTTCGTCCGTGCTTTTGTGATTTGACGCCTCACTGCTTTGTGATTTGTGATAGAAGGGATAGGGGAGTAGACTCTGTGCTCTATACTGTACTACATGCGTCCAAGCATGGGAGAAAGAGGAGAGACGTTGCATTTTTATATTCCTTCAATCAACCAGGGAGCTTCGGTTCCATCTTTTTGGCCTTGGCAACACCGTCCACAATGGTTCCCACGATGCCAAAAGCTATTTTCACATTTGGCTACACATTGTGGATGCCCTTAACCGTACCACTTGGTTTTGCTCCTGTGTGCTATCTATACAAATCTCAATTATATTGATCTAAAAAATTATAGAATCGAGATTAGTAAAAAGGAGGTGATTTTGCCGCGCGGATGGCGGGGGAGGTTTCTTATTTGAGCAATGCTACATCCACGTAATGGTTTACGTAAAGTTACGAACTGATGTGATGTGGGACTATTTGATTGGATTAAAGGAGAGGATTAGGCCCACCCCACCTGAAAATCAGGGGGGCATATATAGATTAGATGGAAAGTATACGTAGCAGCTACGTAGCCCTTTGTAAGTCTAGGATTAGGCTTCTTATTTTCGGAGGACGTTGTCCTGGCGGTTTGCTAACATGCGGTCCCACGTGTCAGTGCTTTACCAAGCCGATCCGCGTCCCACATGAGGCAGAACAACGGTAGAAGCAACACGTGGTTAAGTTGAAGAAGATGAGGGAGAAGCGGATTCAGCAACGAGTGAAATGATGGTTGCTTCGTCCCTCCAACTTAACTGCGGGAAAGGTGCAGCTTTGTGATTTGACGCCTCATTGCTCATTACTACGCCGGCGCCATGACTGGGGTGCTTCACCCCGGCTGCTCTGCACTGTATTCCGGTATGGCACGTGGACCCGGTAGCTTGATGTCCCACATGTCGGCGAAAGGGACTAGAAGATTTATGAAAGCGAGCGCTCCACTCTTACGACGTAACAATATGATATCTAGTAAAACTAAAAACACATATGATTTATTGTGTTAGAGTGTAGTAGTAGTGCTGTATTGCATAGTTGTTAGATGTAACATGCGAGAACGTGTAGAGATGTAGTTTTGGAGGGCCTACAGAGAGAAAAGCGTAATACGGTCACTGAACTTCAGAATAAGCTGATTACAGTCACTATATACGTTTTGCGGTGATTATACGGTCACTTGCTCACAGCTTAGCATCAAATTGCACTCTGTTGACCGGCCAAATAGTCTGCGTGGCGCCATGTTGACTAGTTAAATTGACCACATCCGTTGTGGGTCCCACCTGTCAGTTCGCATAGGCAAAAGGTCAGATAAACACAAATTTACGCAGGCGCGACAAGGCTCCAACCCGTGCGCGGGAATCACCCAGTTGTGTATGTGTCTATCAGGGCCTGATGTGTGCGCATGCACGTGTAGGTTGAGCACTTGAGCATGAGAGTGTGTGTTGGTCGTGTGGTGTACTGGTGTGTGCATGCATGCGTGCGTGTGTGCGTGTGAGTGTTGCGTGCATGCGTGGCTGCTTGTGTACGTGTGAGTGTTGCATGTGTGCGTGGGTGCATGTGTTTGTGTGAGTGTTGCGTGGATGCAGTTCGTGTGCATGCGTGTGTGTGTATAATCACCACACCAGCTCATGTGTGTTAAAACAGACGGCTCAGCATACCAATACAAGGCCACCTTGTCCGCTGTGCCCGCGGTCATGACTTCGAACCACCGTCCAAATATTTTTTTGTCATTTGTTTTCATTCTTACTAGCAAGATGCCCGTGCGTTGCATGTAACATCAAGATGCATTTGTATGACTTGTTTATCTTGTGAGAGAAAAGGATGAACGAGGGAAGGCCTTATTTGCAAATGTGGAGAGGTGTGTGGGTACCTTTTTGCAAAATTGCCATAGTTTCTTTCCTATCCGTCAGATATAAATCGGACGGCCTATATTGCAGGATGGCAGGCACACCTTCATCACCAACTTTGTTTTTATAAGAGTGTATTTTATGTATTTTATAAGAGTGTAGATGTAGAGTAGATACAAGTCAACAGGTGGGCACGATGGTAGTGAGATAATGTGATGCAACACTAGAGGTGCCACGTGGAGCGTTTAACTGGTCAACTAGTCATGTCATGAGGAAATACAGAGTTGTACGGTGAGCCCGTGACTGCATCATAACCACTAAACGTAAATGGTGACCGTAATGAGTGGATTCTGAAGTCCAATGTACGTATCGTGCTTTCGCTTCAAATACAATGATCGTCATTGCATATATCGCGATAGAAAGATGAAACATGCGTGAATTTTCTGGGGGCTTACTTTTAGAGGACCTGGAGATAGTTTTGTGTGCATACGTGAAAGGGGCGTACAGGGGGGTATGCGATGGAGAGAGAGATACTCTTCGTTTCTCTTTATTATGACTAATTTTGTATATAGTACAAAAATATACAAATTCACAGTGCGGAATAAATATCATTGTGGGCACCATGCAATGCAAATTAGCGTTCGTACTCCTCCATATAACTTTGTAATGTTGTATATATGTAGAAACTCTAAAATAATTTTTTGGCCACACTTTATTCAAAAGGAATGTTGTATGCGAAATAAACGTGAAGAGAGGGCTTTTTAGATCAATGGGGTACATGATGTAACATGTGTGAATGTGTAGTTGATGCATTTGGCAGGGCCTAGAGAGGTATGTGTGTGTATTACGTATTCGAGAGAGGCATGGATAGAGGGGCCGACGGGGGGCGTGGGAGAGATAGCACGAGAAATGAGAGTGGTCTAGAGAGAGAGAGAGACGAGTATGACGTCACGACAAGAGATTCCATTCCCTTGAGTGTGTATATGCAGGGGGGAATAGAGGCACCAGGAGAAATTTTCTATGTGTGGTGTTTGTGTTGGTATGTGTGGGTGTGAGAATATAATGAGACGTGGGGGCAGAGGGTGTGTCACCGCGTGAGGTCTGGTGGGTCGAGGTGAGGCCCTTCGTTCTGTTCCGTACTGCGCCACATTGGTCGGCCCATGATGCATTTAGGAAGACCCATGGATGACTAGTCGTACAAGACAAAGATAGCAGAATTGTGAAGGACTCTGTGTCCACTGACAAAGTCGGCTAGGATTTGTAACCCTAGGTTCTCGGACTAAGGTAACCCCTTTATCTCTGATATTACTATTCATCCAACCTAACTTTAAGGGGCATCCTACAGAATGCTCTGCTAGAATCATACTCGTCGATTAGGAAGAGAGGTGTGAGACAATGCGTGAGAGACAGGCGTAAAGATAATGTGCGTACATGAGACACGTAGGCAGGTCCATGTATATAGAAAGGGTTGATGAGGATTGTGCGTGTGTATGTTTGCGAGAGGAAGAGTGCTTGTGATAAAGGTTAGTGAAAACAGTTGTAAATGGTTATGAGAGGGAGGGAGGGTTATATCTAGAGCATGTGTGTGAGAAAGACACCTCGGGAGAGAGTGTGTGAGCATGTATGAGAGACCACCGATGGAGAGTGAAACTACACGTAAAAGACTGCTCTACACATTGGTTAAAGATATAAATTGTATCCAAATATTAGGATGGGATCATGATATTTGCAATTTGCATAAGGAGCGGTCATTGATCCATCAGACATCTAGATTATATCGAATTTGAGCATGTCTATGTTATTATTCAACACAATTGATCCACATAGTTAGTATTTTGAACTCTAGACAATGCATCGCTTTAGCAATCGAATATAAACGTGAGTATAGTTCATGTTGTGTGTGTAAAGCACATTATACATACGAAAGTTACACAATGGACATTATAAATAGCTACTACCTATGAACTAGCATACATTTGAATTCAACTTAAGGTGGTTTAAAAAATTGAATTCAACATGAAGTCCATTCAATTATTTAAATTTAATATCATGGCATTTGTAAACCATACCTAAATTATGGGGGCACCAATCTTTGCTCTGATTTTGTACATAATAGCATATGTAGTCGTGTACAAAATAGATTCAAATTTAGCTCCTCCATTCCAACATAATCATAGTTATAGGATTTTCAAGTGTCAAAATTTCAAAAAGAAGCGGATAGTTTAATGAGGTTTTCAAACATACAAGGTCAAATATAACGTTGTATATTTAGGTCAATCCTCATAGTTCAAGAGTACTCTAAACGTGAGTGCTTGTGTTTCAAAATTTCGAACGAAGCGCCAAAAGAGCCTCTACTCACCCGAAACCGCATGAGACCAATGTTTGGTAGTACAAGGAAATTACTTTTCTAATAACTCCGACCCGTGAAACCTACCGGCCCGACGTCCAAAGGTCTAAACTGTGGTAGGTTTGTAGCTTCATCTAGACGCCACGCAACCGCATCTAAAAAACATGCATACACAATGGCCGCCTAAGCACACATGCGCGCGACCGAAATCGCTCCCGCCCACTATTTGGGACACCTGGGATTACCATACTACCCCGGACCCGCGGTAGGTCCGAAATTTAAGAGGAGGGAAAAGTTTGTACTTTCCCCAAATTTCAAACAAGCGCGTCCCATTTCTATTCAAAAAAGCCAAAAACAAGCGCGTCCCAGACCGAAACATGGTTCCCCCCCCACCCGTCCGATTCCCCATTCGTACTCTGTGGGCGCCAAAACTACCTCTCCACCAGCCGCGAAACCCTGGCGTCCTCCGTCCGCCACCCCATCCCACCCATCAACCGCCGCCCTCCTCCATCACACCGGAGACGATACCCCGACGTCGTCGTCCACTACAACGCCCTCCACGGCTAGTAGTTGAAGTCGAGACCAAGCCTTCCGTACCCGAGCCAGTTCAACCACGCCGTCCTGCGCCTCACCGCTGCCGCTCCAACTTCGCCACCCTCAACCGCACCAGAGTTGTTCCTGCTAAGCCGTCCTTCGCCGCCTCGGATCTGCTTCGTCTCCATCGACATACGCCCACATCAACACAGTCAAAAATTTGGCCATGGGTTTGTCCAAGCCTGCACCCTCCAGAACATCGGTTTCCCCGGTAAAAAGAAGAAAATTGGCGCGACTTGTGGAGGTGACCACACCGGCAACCGAAAAAGGTACTCCTCTTCCCTTATTCGTGCAAATCTTACGTCTCTGCTTGCACGGTATTCATCCCACAGAAGACACTAGTTGACCGCTTCTTCTTGATACTAGATGTTCCTAGTAACTCGCGATGCACAAGGTTTCTCCTCATATACTATTTCACCTTAGCTAGAGGTTCGTCGCCCCCCTGAATTTCAATTTCTGGCCACTTGATTCCCAATTAACGGAAGCATTCCCCGGTGTAACAGGCGCTAGTACGCCTATTACGCCAGGGAAGCAGCGCCTTGGTGTTTATCTTAGGGGCATGTGCGGCCTAGAGCTACTGGCGCCCGATCTGGAGGTCGGCCGGGATTAAAGGGATGGCCTGGGGGCGCTGCCAAGCACGGCGGTGGTGTGAGGTCGATGGGAGGGCGGGCGGCGGAGGCAGGGGTCTGGGCCGGTGGTCGCTGGCGGTTCGAGAAAGATCGTCAACAGTGACCGGCGGGAGGTAGACGAAGGCCATCTGCCCGTTCCTTATAGATCGGACGGTTCATTTAAAAAATCGACTAACCTATTTATTTTCAGTCGACTGTTATCTTAGATATGACCACATGTGGTGGTGTGCTAGAGGAGTACCTGCATTTCCTGTGCTCATATATTACAAAATCATACAGAGTAGAATCTAATTTTTTTGCCATGCAATGTTGTAGAGCTATCATATGTCTCCTGTCATTTATTTTTCAACCACCTGCTATCTGCTACTTTTACAGTGCACTAGTTCTGCACACACTTCACCCTTACTCTCACTGTTGTGTTTTTATGCAAGGGTATTTCAGACTCTGCTGCCATGAGAGAAGCCAAAAATAAAAGAGAGAAGTCGCTCCAGTTTGGTGTGCGGCTAGGCAAGACACGTTTTAACGCTTTAAAGGGTGTAGTGTCAGCAGATGGAGACGGGGAACGTAGCTCTGGAGTTGATGACCTCGCTCGCAATGAACCACCATCCAGGTGCTTGCTTTAACTTCGCGGTGTCATATGTGGTTGCATGTTCCATATGGTGTCTAGCTTGTATTCGAAAGGCCAAAGTTGGTAAGATAAGGAAAGATATTTTTTTACATGAACCACCATCCCGTGAGCACCAGAAGACAAATAGCTAGTCAGGGCACTGGCCGAGCTAGTGACAAGCCCAGCAAAGATAGGCATCACCTGGAAGCCAACTAAAAAGCTGCGGTGGTGGCGAAGCAGCCCACCTCCCACCAGGATCTTAGGTCCTAGATGATCATGCTCACCACTCCAGCCGGATGTCTAGCTTGTATTGCTTCCAATTTGGTTAAATTGCATTTGCTTAGCTTACACATTATACCTTTGAATATGACATGCCTTTCTGTTTTTGGTACATACTAGTACATCTGTGTATTAACCATGTTCTTACATCAAACTAATGTTCTTGTGTATCCCTCATCAATCACTTATGACGAGGCAGGCAGGCAAGGGGACTACTCCTCATTTAAAGAATGCAGCGTCAGCCTCCCGACATGATTCTCAAGAAACAGAAATGCTAGATGAAGATAGTGAACGTAGCTCTGTAGTTGATTACAGCATTTCCCCTACACTAGCATCGTAGGTGCTTGCTCTAACTTGGCAGCGTGATATGTGGTTGCATGTTGCATATGGTGTCTAGATTGTAATTCTTCCAATCTGGTTAAACTGCATGTGCTCTGCTTAGCTTATACATTATACCTGTTAATGTGACATGCCTTCCTATATTTAGTACATAGTACATCTGTCTATTAAGCATGTCCTTACATAAAACTATTGTTTTTTTGTATCCCGCATCAATCAACATGACGAGACACCTTTAGTATATGCAGTGCGATATTAGTTGCATCTTTCATATGATTTATAGCATGCGCTGCTTCTAATTTGTTGAAATTCCATTTATGATGGGACGCTTTTAACTTGGCAGAGTCATATTGGTTGCATCTTTCATGTGGTGTCTAGCTTGCATTGCTTCTTATTTGCTGGAATGGTTTCTGCTTAGTTTACACAAACAGTTGTGAACATGCCATGCCGTCCTGTTTTTCGTACATATTCCATCCTGGTATCATGTGTTTGCCTTACATCAAAGTAGTGATTGTCAGTATCATGCATGAGTTCTGAAGAGAGAATTTTATTGCTTTTTCTTGTCGGTTTTACTTGACAATTCAAAATCAATAAAGCGGAAGGAAGTTAGCAAGGCAGCGGATAAAGGTGCTCCTTCCGAACGGAGGACCTCTACAGTTTCTACTCCTCCACACCCCCAAGATGATTTCCAAGACAACACATGCATAGACACTCAACAAAGCTGTGTTTATGATGAGCACATCTCCCCTAGTGCAGCATCACCGGTGCCCCCTCTAACTTGGCACTGTTGTATGTGGTTGCATGTTATGTGTGATGTCTAGCTTGTATTGCTTCTAATTTTGTTGAATTCCATCTGCTTACTTTACACATTATACTTGAATAAGACACGTGTTCCTATTTCTAGAACATACAATATATGTCTATCACACCATGTTCTTACATCAAATTACTACTGTTGTGTAACCTGCAACAATCACTTATCATAAGACACGTTTGACTTCGGAGTGTGATATAGGTTACATCTCACATTATTTTCTAGCTTGTATTACTAATTTGTTGAAATGGCACTTATGACGAGACAGTTTTAACTTGGTAGAGTGATATTCATTGCATCTTTCATATGGTGTCTAGCTTTCATTGCTTCTAATTTGTTGAAGTGCCTTCTCCTTAGTTTATACATCATAAGCTGTGAATATCAATGTTGTGAATATGCAATGGCACTAATGACGAGAGACCTCTAACATGGTAGTGTGATGTTGTTTGCATCTTGCATATGATTTATTTCTTGTACTGCTTCACATTTGTTTAAACGCCATTTATGATGAGACACTGTTAACTTGGCAGAGCGATATTTGTAGCATCTTTCATATGGTGTCTACCTTCCATTGCATTGCTTCTAATTTGGTGAAATGTCTTCTTCTTAGTTTACACATCATAGTTCTGGTTATCTCTTCCGTCCTGTTTTTCATACATATTACATCCTCCTATCATGTGGTTGTCTAACATCAAAGTTCAGTTCATCTGCATCACGCATCAATTTGTTCTGAAGAACTAAATTGTTATTCGTTTTTCTTGTCGGCTTGACTTAACATGGCACAGAGAAAGAGGAAGAAACACAGAATGGCATGGAATGAGAAGCGGATGAATCCTGCAGATTCTGCTGGTACTGATGGTGCAATAGAAGGTCAAAGTCCAGCAGAAAATTCTACAAACACGGCATCCCATGCTACACGAGTTGCAAAAAAGACAAACAGAAACAAATAGCTGCCACCAAACAAGCAAAGACAGCCCTAGTTCTTGCAACACCTACCACAGTACTACCAGCTGCACGACGTACTCGTGCGTCAACCGAGCTAGCAACATGTTTCAAGCTCCCTTGCCACCTGACACTACTTCCCAAGCACTCTTGACACAAGACGAGTTGGCAATATCAGATGAAGCTTGTGAGCTTCAACAGCAAGAAGGTAGTTGCTGGAGTCAAGTTACAGTTGCATGCTTCTTTATATGTAGTCTCACAGTTTGATGTACACTAACACTTCCTATGTTTGTTGTTGGACTAGCACCTAGGCGCAAGAGGAAACAAACATCAGGGATAATGCTCGATAGGTTAACTAAATCTAGAGGAGGAAGAATGGAGATCCGTTTTGAGGCAGGTTTAAAAAGGCCATGTGATGCTACAGAGTCAGCCAAGTTAGTATCAGAGGCAGCGGTTGCTGTTAGGTGTCATGTACGTATCCTCCCAACATAGATTCAGTACAGGAATGACAAAGATGAAACCTAGTTCAACATCTTCCTCGACCATTTATCTGTAAGTATGGTTATGTATGGAAACTAGTAATATCGTCTTGCTCTGTCCAATACTTTCTAGGTTGCTGATAATGAGACTCCCATAATTTTCAACTAATGAGGTTCAAGTTGGATAGCCAAGATGATGCAACCAGACAAGCTTGCACCCATGTTTTCAAGTCTGCTCTGCGACAGTATCGGTATAACTTGAGGAAAACTCACTTTGAAGGCAAGGCTAACAGTGAACTTGCCCAAACATCTCCAGTGAAAAATATATCTGATGAAGATTGGAGAGGCCTTGTTAAACACCGGTCCGATCCGAAGTATCAGGTACATTATATATATGTCATCAGATCACATGTTGAAGTCCTATTTACGCATGTGCCACACAAATCTATCTTCTTGTAGGTGAACTGTTCAAAGAACAAGGCCAACCTTACGAAAGTGAAATTCCAACAGACGACAGGATCTCGTAGCTATATTGCACACTGCGAGGCTCTTGTATTAGCTGTTGTTTCACTCTTTTCGATGTACCATATTATCAGATCTATATTGACTTGTTCCAAATGCAAAGGAAAGCCCGCAAGGACCAAAAAGTACCTAAACCAAATGCTGTGGAAATCTTCAAGGACTGTCACACCAGCAAGAAGAAGGGCATAACTACACCAGTCAAAGCCACTGTTGTAAGTCCTTAATCCTCATGCCTTTTAACTACTACTTACTCTGACTTGTGCCTTGAATTGCATGGTTTGCAGCCAATGTCTATTACTCTTTTCAATTTTATACACAATTGTCTTAGCGTATCATTGCACCTTACAAGGTTTAAAAGAGAGGAATGATGTCCCTTTGATCTTGACCCGTAATCTAGTTCCATGCTGGACTTGCCCACACAACGTTACAATTGCATGTTTGTCTGTTCTCAGTTGTTTTGTGATATGAATGACGTCATACTATGCTTACCGTATTATAAACTTTGTCTCTTTATCCTTAGCCCTCAATACAATGTGAAGAAATAGACAATACATTAGCGATGGTACATGGTCATATGTTTGGAACCTGGTTTTATTATGTACTTTGCAATAAAATACAACTAATATTTTACATGGGTTCACCAGAATAAGTTCTGTATATAGACCAAAGCTATTTTGTTTGGTTTTTGCTGCCTCCTTAATATCTTCTATTCTGGTACTACTAATGTAAAACCTCAACTTTTCAGCGAGCTATATATGGAAAAAATGGTGGAACCGCCACCTTCTGAAGGTGGCGAGGCAACTATAACCGCAATGTCAGCTCTTGCTGCAGTGGGTCAGTACCTGTCCACTAACAGTGCCAAAAGCACGTTCCTGCGTAATACTGGGTTGGTTGTTAAGGCAATATCTTCCAAACTGCCTCATGATCAAGATATGCAAGCTCAAAGCAATGTTGTATCTGCGCTCCAGACACAAGTCCATTCCCTAACAGAGACCCTTTGTGAAATAAGGAGAAACATTGCTCAATGTCGTCAAGATATGCATGGTTTTGAAACCAGACTATCAGAGATTTGCTATGTTGTTCAGGAACCTAGGGGAAATGAAGGCGAGTGTTATGGTGCTCCATCGGACAATACAGCATGAAAACATAACAGTCAGGTCAAATGAACTGAGCTTCTGAACTTCTGGTAGTGCATTTATCTGCTAGACTCTTAAGTTTTATGCCAACCTTCCTTTAATTATATAGTTTTAATTTGTTTTGGTGCGATACAAAATTTATTCTTAACATGCAGCCACCACCTGAAGAAAACAGCAAGCCATTTTTGTATAGTGTAGGGTGTTCCCTATATTTGCACTGGTGGTGATCTTTGATGCCGAGTGGATGTAATCTGTGCAATCGCCTTAATAGCCTAGCGTTAGTTTCAGCCTTATTTATTTCCTAGTCTTCTTTTTCCCTAGTTTGCTAGTGGCCGCAACTACCATGGGCCATATACGGGCCGTCGGATAAATGGGTCTACATGGGCCATAATCGGGCGTAATTGGTATCAGCCCAGCACGGTAACAGGCCGTTAACAGGTCATAGGACAGCAAAGGCTTAATTCTGTCACAAGCATAACGGGTCGTTAATGGGCCAGAATATAGGACGGGCTGGAAACGGTGCAACGGGTTAACAGGCCAGAAACGAATCTTGCCATGGGCCGAATTTGGCCCATTAGGGTAACATGCCAGTAACGGGCCGACTCTTGCCATGGGACGAATTTGGCCCATTAGTGGAACAGGACAGTAACGGGCCGACTCTTGCCATGGGCCGAATTTGGCCCATTAGGGGAACAGGCCAGTAACGGGCCGGAAGTAATCGAGGGCCGAAAAGGAACCCAAGAACGTATGGGCCGTCAATAGGCCAAAAGCTAACACGGGCTAGAAACGGCCCATGTAAATCACGGGCCGTTAACGGGTATAAAGAAAATTATTGTTCATTATGGGCTAGAGTTACCGTGGGCCTTTACCTGGGCCGGCCTATTATGGCACACAAAAATCTTGTGGGCCTTTACCTAGGCCGGCCCATTATGGCCCGTGAAATCTTGTGGGCCTTTAGCTGGGCCAGCCCATTATGGTCCGCAAAATCTTGTGGGCCTTTAGCTGGGCCGGCCCATTATGGTCCGCAAAATCTTGTGGGCCTTTAGTTGGGCTGACCCATTTAAACTTGTTGGGCCGTGCCACGTGTCGACGTATCATAGGCGCCTTCTGTCCAGTGAGTGGATGACATCTGTCCCAACGATGAGACGACACGTGTTTCCTCTAGCCAATGATGATTTTACACATGGAAAATCCCCATTGGTCGGGGCTGTTAACGGGTTATCGGATCCAAAACCCGACCCGATAGCTTAACGGCGTTCCATTACGGTAGATGCCACGTGTCAGTCACCCTTGACGAAAGCACTTCTGTGACGCGTGATTTATCGTCATGGAAGTGGACACTTCCGTGATGATAATTTTGGTAATGTCATGGAACACTTCTACGACAGCACAGGTATGACTATCTTGATTCTGTCATAAATTTGTCATGGATGTACATGCATGACAAAAAAAGCGACCTACTGTGACAAACACGTATCATCACGGAAGTGTTTTTTTGTGAACACCATGGCAATTCTGCCGAAAACAGCGTCAGTCTGGGTTAGTTCCATTCAAATCATGCAAGTTAGAGTCCAAAACAAGGGCAAAAGTGTTTGGAAAAGTAGATACGACGGAGACGTATCAACTCCCCCAAGCTTAAACCTTTGCTTGTCCTCAAGCCATTCAGTTGATAAACTGAAAGTGATAAAGAAAAACTTTTACAAACTCTGTTTGCTCTTGTTGTTGTAAATATGTAAATCCAGCATTCAGGTTTTCAGCAAAGATTATGAACTAATCATATTCACAATAACATTTAGCTCTCATGTTTACTCATATCAATGGCATAATCAACTAGCAAGCAATAATAGTAAATCTCGGATGACAACACTTTCTCAAAACAATCATGATATGATATAACAAGATGGTATCTCGCTAGCCCTTTCTGAGACCGCAAAACATAAATGTAGAGCACCTTTAAAGATTAAGGACTGACTAGACATTGTAATTCATGGTAAAAGAGATCCAGTCAAGTCATACTCAATGTAAACTAACAGTAATGGATGCAAATGATAGCGGTGCTCTCCAACTGGTGCTTTTTAATAAGAGGATGATGACTCAACATAAAAGTAAATAGATAGGCCCTTCGCAGAGGGAACCAGGGATTTTTAGAGGTGCCAGAGCTCGGTTTTGAAATAGATATGAATAATATTTTGAGCGGTATACTTTCATTGTCAACAAAACAACCGAGAGATCTCGATATCTTCCATGCTACACACATTATAGACGGTTCCCAAATAGAATGGTAAAGTTTATACTCCCCCTCCACCAACAAGCATCAATTCATGGCTTGCTTGAAACAACGAGTGCCTCCAACTAACAAGAGTCCCGGGGGAGTTTTGTTTGCAGTTATTTTGATTTGATTTGCATAAAGCATGGGACTGGGCATCCCGGGGACTAGCCATGTTCTTGTGAGTGAGGAGCGAAGTCCACTCCTCTTGAGGATAACCCGCCTAGCATGGAAGATACAGACAACCCTAGTTGATACATGAGCTATTCGAGCATACAAAACAGAATGTTTATTTGAAGGTTTAGAGTTTGGCACATACAAATTTACTTGGAACGGCAGGTAGATACCGTATATAGGTAGGTATGGTGGACTCATATGAAACAACTTTGGGGTCTATGGAATTGGATGCACAAGCAGTATTCCCGCTTAGTACAAGTGAAGGCTAGAAAAATATTGGGAAGCGACCAGCTAGAGAGCGACAACAGTCATGAACATGCATTAAAATTAATCAACACCGAATGCAAGCATGAGTAGGATATAATGCACCATGAACATAAATATCGTAGAGGCTATGTTGATTTTATTTCAACCACATGCGTGAACATGTGCCAAGTCAAGCCACTCTAATCGTTCAAAAGAGGATACCACCCTATCATACCACATCACAACCATTGTAATAGCATGTTGGCACGCAAGGTAAAATATTATAAACTCCTAGCTAATTAAGCATGGCATAAGCAACTATAATCTCTAATTGTCATTGCAAATATGTTTTTTTCATAATAGGCTCCGGAACGATGAACTAATAATATTTACAAAAACAAGAGAGGTCGAGTTCATGCCAGCTTTTCCCATCTCAATAAGTTCATCATATAATCATCATTATTGCCTTTCACTTGCACGACCGAATAGTGTGGATAATAATAATAGTGCACGTGCATTGGACTAAGCTGGAATCTGCAAGCATTCAATTCAAGAGAGAAGACAAGGTAATATGGGCTCTTTGTTAGATCAACAATAATGCACATAAGAGCTACTCAACATTTTCATTATGATCTTCTCCTCTCGGCCCCCAAAGAAAAGAAACAAAACTATTTACACGGCAAAGCTCCCACAAGCAAAAGAAGAACGAGAAATCTTTTTAGGTTTTCTTTTTAATTATTACCACTACACGTATGGAAAGTAAACTAGCTAAAAAGCTACAACTAATTTTTTTTCTTAAGGTTTATCAAACACACAAGAAGAAAGCATAAAAAGGAAAATAAACTAGCATGGATATTACAGTGAAAAAGTATGAGCACCGACAACTAGCATGAGTGTGTGAACATGAATGTAATGTCGGTGAGAAATACGTACTCCCCCAAGCTTAGGATTTTGGCCTAAGTTGGTCTATGGCCATGGCTGGCCTGGCGGATATCCAAAGTTGTAGCTGGGGTCGTACTGAGATGCAGCGGCAATTGCCTGATGAGCTGCAACTTGGAGGCGAGCTGTCTCCGCCCTCCTCTCGTACTCAGTCGCCTCCCCCCTCGTTATAACTGTTGGGATCTACGGTAGGGTGCGTCGACTGCAAATTAAAATTTCCTACGCGCAGAACAACCAAGAACATGCTACGGGAGATGGATCACAGTTCGTTACCACTAGACGTGCAGTGCTGTGCAGCGGAAGAAGAGTTGAGGCAGCGCGTCCGCGTGGATCGTCTCCTCCTCGTCCGATCTCCCTCGTGCAACCGGTGGTCAGTTCCCACGTACAGGTTTGCCGGGGCGGCGCAAGTGCACCGCCTCTAACGATATCCGCACGTGCAGGAGGAACCTCGTGCGGCGGACTGCTAGGTCCGATCACACAACCGGCGGCAAGTGGAGGTGTCTATTCGCAACACATGCAAACCCTAGTGACAGCGCCGAAGCGATCAACCGCCTAAGTGTGCGGCACCTCCACTATATATATAGGCGTCCGTCATGGGCCCAACACTTGGGCCTCGCACGGACCCTAAAGCCCATAAGTCTACTCGGCCACAATCCGAATACAGTTCAGGTCACATCCGACCAGTGTCCTCGGATCCGACCTCGTAGGTTCCTTCCCTTAAGTGCGTGACCCCTTAGGTTCAAGTCCGCTTGGTCGCAGTTCGGATCAACTCCGAACTGCACAGTTGGTAGCGGCCTCTAGCAAGGCATGCCGAACACCAAGCAGACTATGAAGCTGGTTAGCGAACCTGTACATCATACTTCCATTCCTTTTGCCACACGATATATGTTGTCGAGCTCAAGGTGAGTCTGTCATCCTTGTGATAGCCCGACCTCTTTCTCGTTCCAGTGATGCCGACCACTATCCGGATTATCTCATAATCCTTGTCGCATGGCCACGCTTATCCTGGTCGGATCACACGAGGGGCCCAGAGTATATCTCTCCTGGTCGGAGGGGCAAATCCCATCTTGCTCGACCATGTCTCGCAGCATGGGTCTAGACAAGCCTGAAACCTACCTTTGTAACTACCCAGTCACGGAGTAGCGTTTGGTCGGCCCAAAGCAAGTCTGTCACCATCCCGAGTACATGCGTTAGCTCAGGTCTTAGGACGTAGAACATATGTTGTACTAGAGACTCACAGATGACATATCGCTGCGTCTCATAGTTGGGTCTATCCGACTCGGACCTTATCTCGACTCGGATCCGACTACATCGCATCCGACCAGATCCTTCCAAGTCCATATTATCCGGTTAGCATCCAATGCTCCATGGCTAGTGAGACCAAGCCATCAACCGTGTCATATGCTAGTCTAGTTGGCTGCGCGTCCACGCAGCCCTTTCAACTAGGGACCTTTTAGGACAGTCATCATACAATGCATAGTCCCACAAACAAGTCACGTACTTGCTGATACACATCATTGATAATGTCCAAGGACTATCTTTATTCATAAACACATAGGAAATATCATCATACATGATTGTCTCTAGGGCATATCTCCAACAATAACATATCTCCTCTTTGCCTGAAAGTCAAAGAAAGTAGGAGCAGGGAGAGCAACGTGATAGGTGCGTCTTCTGTCAAAGATTAGTCGGTACTGGAGGAATTGATCGTTCCTCTCAACAAACTGATGACGAACCATAGCATCATAATCTAGATAAGAAGGAGGCAACTCAATATCATCTCCACATATGGGTATCTCAAGAAAGTTAGCTATACGAGTTGCATAAATTCCACCAAAGAAATCTCCATGAATACGATTATTATGTAACCTACGTGCAACTATAGCCCCCAAGTTGTATTGCTTATTTCCTAAAACAGCACTCCTGAGAACGCTAAGATCAGGTACACACATGTGACATGCTTCATCTTTACCATTTATGCATCTACCTATGAAGAGAGCAAAATAATGTATAACAGGAAAATGAATGCTCCCTACGGTGGCTTGTGTTACATCTCTAGATTCCCCCATTGTAATACTAGCAAGAAAATCTCTAAATTCATATTTGCGAGGTTCACTTACATCACCCCACTGAGGGAGTTCACAAGCAGTGTTAAAATCTTCTAAGTCCATGGTATAAGATTTATCATAAAGATCAAACAGGACAGTTTGAGAATTGCGTGATGATGAGAATTTAAACCTTCTCACAAATGAATCAGTTAAATAGAGGTATTGACGGCACTTATCTGCCTCGAAGCTCTCCAGATCAGCATTACGCACATATGCATCAAATTCCTCTTTAATTCCTGCTCGGATCATGAAATCCTCTGATGGCCATTCACAAGGCCGCACTTGAGCGTCTCTTGGTGGTTCCTCGTCCGCATCGCGTATTGCGGGCATGGGTCCTTGTTTCCTTGAAGAACCACCTTGGTACATTTTCCTAAACATATTTATTCCTCTGAAAAATTTCTGAAATTTTAGTAACTTAAAATAAAAGTGAACCAAACTCAACAAAATTGATAGCAACTACTCCTACAAGTGCCTAGAGGATATATCATGCATTAAAACTACTTTTGACCATATAAATTTGACATGCAAGCTCAAGAATAGGGTCACCTAAGAAGAAAAAATTTGCAATGAATAAAGCACTAGAACAAAAACTAATTGGACCATTGGAGGAGTCACATACCAAAGAACAATCCCCCAAAGCAGTTTCGTGAATGGAGCTTTGAGCTAGGAGATCGAAAATGGCAGCAAGATGAGCTTGGACTCGGGTTTGAGCTGGCTAGTGATTTTTTGGGGAGGAAGGAGTGTGTGGTAGCTGGAATAAGTGGAGGGGAGCCACCATGGGCCCACAAGGCAGGGGGCGCCCATGGGGGTAGGGCGCGCCCTAGACCCTCATGGCCAGGTGCTTGCTCCCCCTGCTGTGTTCTCAGTGCCAGATATTCTCAAATATTCTAGAAAAAATCATATTTAATTTTCAGGGCATTTGGAGAACTTTTATTTTCGGGGTATTTTTTATTGCATGGATAATTCAGAAAACAGACAGAAAATACTATGTTTGCTTTATTTAATATAAATAACAGAAAATAAAAAGAGGGTACAGAGAGTTGTGTTTTCTAAATTCATCATCTCATGCTCATCAAAAGGAATCCACTAACAAGGTTGATCAAGTCTTGTAAACAAACTCATTCCAAATTGCATGAAACCGGAGAATTTTCGAATAACACTAGGTTACCTCAACAGGGATATGCATGTCCCCAACAATAAGAATATCATATTTATTCTTGACAATAGAAGAGAAAATTCAAAACCTCCAATAGTGATTGTTGAAATTTTTCCAATAGAACTGATACTGTGGACTTGAGGTTATTTCCTCGGAAAGTGTACCATATGCTCATTACCATTAACATGAAAAGTGACATTGCCTTTGGTGCAATCAATAACAGCCCCTGCAGTATTCAAAAAGGGTCTTCCAAGAATAATAGACATACTATCGTCCTTGGGAATATCAAGAATAACAAAGTCCGTTAAAATAGTAACGTTTGCAACCACAACAGGCACATCCTCACAAATACCGACAGGTATAGCAGTTGATTTATCAGCCATTTGCAAAGATATTTCAGTAGGTGTCAACTTATTCAAATCAAGTCTACGATATAAAGAGAGAGGCATAACACTAACACCGGCTCCAAGATCACATAAAGCAGTTTTAACATAGTTTCTTTTAATGGAGCATGGTATAGTTGGTACTCGTGGATCTCCAAGTTTCTTTGGTATTCCACCCTTAAAAGTATAATTAGCAAGCATGGTGGAAATTTCAGCTTCCGTTATCTTTCTTTTATTAATAACAATTTCCTTCATACATTTAGCATAAGGATTCATTTTAAGCATATCAGTCAAACGCATACGCAAAAAGATAGGTCTAATCATTTCAGCAAAGCGCTCAAAATCCTCATCATCCTTTTTCTTGGATGGTTTGGAAGGAAAAGGCATGGGTTTCTGAACCCATGGTTCTCTCTCTTTACTGTGCTTCCTAGCAACAAAGTCTCTCTTATCATAACATTGATTCTTTGATTGTGGGTTATCAAGATGAACAGCAGGTTCAATCTCTGCATCATTGTCATTACTAGGTTGAGCATCAACATGAGCATCATCACTAACATTATCACTAGATTCATGTTCATTACCAGATTGTGTTTCAGCATCGTAGAGAGATATTATTGGGATTCTCAGGTGTGTCAATAACAGGTTCACTAGAAGCATGCAAAGTCCTATCATTTTTCTTTCTCTTCCTTTTAGAAGGACTAGGTGCATCTATATTAGTTATCTGAGAATCTTGCTCAATTCTTAGGATGGCCCTCAGGATACAAAGGTTCCTGAGTCATTTTACCACCTCTAGTCACAACTCTAACAGCATTATTATTTTTCTTACTATTTAATTCATTGAGCAAATCATTCTGAGCTTTAAGTACTTGTTCTACTTGAGTGGTAACCGCATGTTTACTAATAAGTTTAAGTTCACCTTTAACACTAGCCATATAATCACTCAAGTTTTCAATCATATAAGCATTATGTTTCAATTGTCTACCAACATAAGCATTAAAATTTTCTTGTATAACAATAAAATTATCAAACTCATCTAAGCATTGGCTAGCAGACTTATTATGAGGAATATCACCTTCATCAAGTCTATAGAGAGAATTTACCTTTACTACCTGTGTTGGGTTATCAAGACCATGTATTTCTTCAACAGGTGATGAATTAAGACCATGTATTTCTTCAATAGGTGGTAAATTCTTAACATCTTCAGCTTTTATACCTTTTTCTTTCATAGATTTCTTTGCCTCTTGCATATCTTCAGGACTGAGAAATAGAATACCCCTTTTCTTCGGAGTTGGCTTAGGAGTTGGTTCAGGAAGTATCCAATTATTTTCATTAGTCAACATATTATTCAATAGAATTTCAGCTTGATCAACAGTTCTTACCTGAAAACACAACCAGCACAACTATCCAGTTAATCTCTGGAAGCACCGGTTAGTCCATTATAAAAGATATCAAGTATTTCATTTTTCTTGAGAGGATGATCAGGCAAAGCATTAAGTAATTGGAGAAGCCTCCCCCAAGCTTGTGGGAGACTCTCTTCTTCAATTTGCACAAAATTATATATTTCCCTTAAAGCAGCTTGTTTCTTATGAGCGGGGAAATATTTAGCAGAGAAGTAGTAAATCATATCCTGGGGACTACGCACACAACCAGGATCAAGAGAATTAAACCATATCTTAGCATCACCCTTTAATGAGAACGGAAATAATTTAAGGATATAATAATAGCGAGTTTTCTCATCATTAGTGAACCGGGTAGCTATATCATTCAATTTAATAAGATGTGCCACAACAGTTTCAGATTCATAACCATAGAAAGGATCAGATTCAACCAAAGTAATTAACTCAGGATCGGTAGAAAAATCATAATCCTTATCGGTAACAAAGATAGGTGAAGTAGCATAAGCAGGATCATATTTCATTCTAGCATTCAGAGATTTTTCTTTCAGCTTAGCTAATAATTTCTTAAGATCACTTCTATCATTGTAAGCAAGAAAGTCTCTAGCAGTTTCTTCATCCATAACATAACCCTCAGGAACAACAGGCAATTCATATCTAGGGGGATAATCTTCATCATCACTTGCATCAATATTATCAGTTTCAATAATTTCATTCTCCCTAGCCCTAGCAAGTTGTTCATCAAGAAATTCACCTAGTGGCATAGTATTATCAAGCATAGAAGTAGTTTCATCATAAGTATCATGCAAAGCAGAAGTGGCATCATCAATAACATGCGACATATCAGAATTAATAGCAGAAGCAGGTTTAGGTGTCGCAAGCTTACTCAAAACAGAAGGTGAATCAAGTGCAGAGCTAGATGGCAGTTCCTTACCTCCCCTCGTAGTTGAGGGAAAAATCTTAGTCCTTTGATCTTTCAAGTTCTTCATAATGATAAGAAGATATAAATCCCAAGTGACTCAAAGAATAGAGCTATGCTTGCTACCTCTTGAGCACTGCGTTGGTTTTCTCTGAAGAGGAAGGGATGATGCAGCAAAGTAGCATAAGTATTTCCCTCAGTTTTTGAGAACCAAGGTATCAATCCAGTAGGAGGCTACGCGCGAGTCCCTCGTACCTGCACAAAACAAATAAATCCTCGCAACCAACGCAAATAGGGGTTGTCAATCCCTATAAGGCCACTTACGAGAGTGAGATCTGATAGATATGATAAGATAATATTTTTGGTATTTTTGTGATAAAGATGCAAAGTAAAATAAAGGCAAAGTAAATAGTAAAGGAAATAACTAAGTAGAAGGAGATTAATATGATAAAGATAAACCCGGGGGCCATAGGTTTCACTAGTGGCTTCTCTCGAGAGCATAAGTATTCTACGGTGGGTGAACAAATTACTATTGAGCAATTGACAGAATTGAGCATAGTTATGAGAATATCTAGGTATGATCATGTATATAGGCATCACGTCCGAGACAAGTAGACCGACTCCTGCCTGCATCTACTACTATTACTCCACTCATCGACCGCTATCCAGCATGCATCTAGAGTATTAAGTTAAAAACAGAGTAAGGCCTTAAGCAAAATGACATGATGTAGAGGGATAGACTCATGCAATATGAAGAAAACTTCATCTTGTTATCCTCAATGGCAACAATACAATACGTGCCTTGCTGCCCCTACTATCACTGGGAAAGGACAACGCAAGATTGAACCCAAAGCTAAGCACTTCTCCCATTGCAAGAAAGATCAATCTAGTAGGCCAAACCAAACTGATAATTCTAAGAGACTTGCAAAGATAACCAATCATACATAAAAGAATTCAGAGAAGATTCAAATATTATTCATAGATAGACTTGATCATAAACCCACAATTCATCGGTCTCAACAAACACACCGCAAAAAGAAGATTACATCGAATAGTTCTCCACAAGAGAGGGGGAGAACATTGTATTGAGATCCAAAAAGAGAGAAGAAGCCATCTAGCTAATAACTATGGACCTGTAGGTCTGAGGTAAACTACTCACACTTCATCGGAGGGGCTATGGTGTTGATGTAGAAGCCCTCCATGATCGATGGCCCCTCCGGCGGAGCTCCGGAACAAGCCCCAAGATGGGATCTCGTGGATACAGAAAGTTGCGGCGGTGGAATTAGGTTTTTGGCTCCGTATCTGATCGTTTGGGGGTACGTAGGTATATATAGGAGGAAGGAGTATGTCGGTGGAGCAATAGGGGGCCCACGAGGGTGGAGGGTGCGCCTGGGGGGTAGGCGCGCCCCCCTACCTCGTGGCCTCCTCTTTTCTTCCTTGACGTAGGGTCCAAGTCTCCCGGATCATAATCTTCCTAAAAATCACGTTCCCGAAGGTTTCATTCCGTTTGGACTCCATTTGATAGTCCTTTTCTTCGAAACCCTAAAACAGGCAAAAAAACAGCAATTCTGGGCTGGGCCTCCAGTTAATAGGTTAGTACCAAAAATAATATAAAAGTGGATAATAAAGCCCAATAATGTCCAAAACAGTAGATAATATAGCATGGAGCAATCAAAAATTATAGATACATTGGAGACATATCAAGCATCCCCAAGCTTAATTCCTGCTCGTCCTCGAGTAGGTAAATGATAAAAACAGAATTTTTGATGCGGAGTGCTACTTGGCATAATTTTAATGTAATTCTTCTTAATTGTGGTATGAATATTCAGATCCGAAAGATTCAAGACAAAAGTTCATATTGACATGAAAATAATAATAATACTTCAAGCATACTAACAAAGCAATTATGTCTTCTCAAAATAACATGGCTAAAGAGAGTTATCCCTACAAAATCATATAGTCTGGCTATGCTCTATCTTCACCACACAAAATATTTAAATCATGCACAACCCCGATGACAAGCCAAGCAATTGTTTCATACTTTTGACATTCTCAAAACTTTTTCAATCTTCACGCAATACATGAGCGTGAGCCATGGATATGGCACTATAGGTGGAATAGAGTGGTGGTTGTGGAGAAGACAAAAAAAGGGAGAAGATAGTCTCACATCAACTAGGCATATCAACGGGCTATGGAGATGCCCATCAATAGATATCAATGTGAGTGAGTAGGGATTGCCATGCAATGGATGCACTAGAGCTATAAGTATATGAAAGCTCAAAAAGAAACTAAGTGGGTGTGCATCCAACTTGCTTGCTCATGAATACCTAGGGCATTTTGAGGAAGCCCATCATTGGAATATACAAGCCAAGTTCTATAATGAAAGATTCCCACTACTATATGAAAGTGATAACATGAGAGACTCTCTACATGGTGCTACTTTGAAGCACAAGTGTGGTAAAAGGATAGTAACATTGTCCCTTCTCTCTTTTTCTCTCATTTTTTTTATTTCGGCCTTTTCTCTTTTTTTATGGTCTCTTTTTTTGGGCTTCTTTGGCCTCTTTTTATTTTTCGTCCGGAGTCTCATCCCGACTTGTGGGGGAATCATAGTCTCCATCATCCTTTCCTCACTGGGACAATGCTCTAATAATGATGATCATCACACTTTTATTTTTCTTACAACTCAACAATTACAACTCAATACTTAGAACAAAATATGACTCTATATGAATGCCTCCGGCGGTGTACCGGGATATGCAATGACTCATGAGTGACATGTATGAAAGAATTATGAATGGTGGCTTTGCCACAAATACGACGTCGACTACATGATCATGCTAAGCAATATGACAATGATGAAGTGTGTCATAATAAACGGAACGGTGGAAAGTTGCATGGCAATATATTTCGGAATGGCTATGGAAATGCCATAATAGGTAGGTATGGTGGCTGTTTTGAGGAAGGTATATGGTGGGTGTATGATACCGGCGAAAGGTGCGCGGTATTAGAGAGGTTAGCAAAGGTGGAAGGGTGAGAGTGCATATAATCCATGGACTCAACATTAGTCATGAAGAACTCATATAATTATTGCAAAAATCTACAAGTTATCAAAGCAAAGTATTACGTGCATGCTCCTAGGGGGATAGATTGGTAGGAAAAGACCATCGCTCGTCCCCGACCGTCACTCATAAGGAAGACAATCAATAAATAAATCATGCTCCGACTTCATCACATAACGGTTCACCATACGTGCATGCTACGGGAATCACAAGCTTCAACACAACTATTTCTCAAATTCACAACTACTCAACTAGCATGACTTTAATATCACCATCTCCTTATCTCAAAACAATTATCAAGTATCAAACTTATCATAGTATTCAACACACTCATAAAAAAATTATTCTTGAATACCTAGCATATTAGGATTTTAAGCAAATTACCATGCTATTAAGACTCTCAAAATAATCTAAGTGAAGCATGAGAGATCAATAGTTTCTATAAAACAAATCCACCACCGTGCTCTAAAAGATATAAGTGAAGTACTAGAGCAAAATTATATAACTCAAAAGATATAAGCAAAGCACATAGAGTATTCTAACAAATTCCAAATCACGTATCAAGGACGAGCAGGAATTAAGCTTGGGGATGCTTGATACGTCTCCAACATATCTATAATTTTTGATTGTTTCATGCTATTATATTATCTGTTTTGGATGTTTGTTGGGCTTTAATATACCTTTTTATATTATTTTTGGGACTAACCTACTAACCAAAGGCCGAGTGTAAATTGTTGTTTTTGCCTATTTCAGTGTTTCACAGAAAAGGAATATCAAACGGAATCCAAACGGAATGAAACCGTCGAGAGAGCTATTTTTGGAACGAACGTGATCCAGGAGACTTGGAGTGGACGTCAAGAAAGAAGCGAGGAGGCCACGAGGCTGGAGGGCGTGCCCCCACCCTCGTGGGCCCCTTGCAGCTCCACCGACCTACTTCTTTCGCCTATATATACTCATATACCCTGAAAACATCTGAGAGCACCACAAAACCCTATTTCCACCGCCGCAACCTTCTGTACACGTGAGATCCCATCTTGGGGCCTTTTCCGGCGCTCCGCCGGAAGGGGAATCGATCACGGAGGGCTTCTACATCAACACCATAGCCTCTCCGATGATGTGTTAGTAGTTTACCACAAACCTTCGGGTCCATAGTTATTAGCTAGATGGCTTCTTCTCTCTTTGGATCTCAATACAAAGTTCTCCTTGATTCTCTTGGAGATCTATTCGATGTAATTCTTTTTGCGGTGTGTTTGTCGAGATCCGATGAATTGTGGGTTTATGATCAAGATTATCTATGAACAATATTTTGTTCTTCTCTGAAATCTTTTATGCATGATTTAATATCTTTGCAAGTCTCTTTGAATTATCAATTTGGTTTGGCCTACTAGATTGATCTTTCTTGCAATGGGAGAACTGCTTAGCCTTGGGTTCAATGAGTTTATCCCTCTACATCATGTCATCTTGCCTAATGCGTTACTCTGTTCTTATTAACTTAATACTCTAGATGCATGCTGGATAGCAGTCGATGTGTGGAGTAATAGTAGTAGATGCAGAATCGTTTCGGTCTACTTGTCGCGGACGTGATGCCTATATACATGATTATGCCTAGATATTCTCATAACTATGCACTTTTATATCAATTGCTTGACAGTAATTTGTTCACCCACCGTAGAATTTGCTATCTTGAGAGAAGCCACTAGTGAAACCTATGGCCCCCGGGTCTATTTTCCATCATATTATTCTCCCACCAACAAGTCATTTCTGTTGCCGTTTATTTTGCAATCTTTATTTTCCAATCTATACAACAAAAGTACCAAAAATATTTATCTTATTATCTCTATTAGATCTCACTTTCGTAAGTGACCGTGAAGGGATTGACAACCCCTTTATCGTGTTGGTTGCGAGGTTCTTGTTTGTTTGTTCAGGTACGAGGGACCTGCGTGTAATCTCCTACTGGATTGATACCTTGGTTCTCAAAAACTAAGGGAAATACTTACTCTACTTTGCTGCATCACCCTTTCCTCTTCAAGGGAAAACCAACGCATGCTCAAGAGGTAGCACACGCTCGTCGCATTCGCGTCGCACCCCCGATGGTCGGTCAGTCTGGCATGCCACTCTCCGAATGGAACGAGCGTCATATTGCATTTGCACACACATGTGGGACCACAATTGAGAACCGACCATAGGCACACTCCCCGGCCCCGCAAGTCGGGTGAGTTAATAGAAGAGAGAGAGAGACGAGCGATAGTACTAGGGAAGTGTTGTACAGACATTGGTGGAGGCCTCGACGCTGCTGCCTGGACAATCCCTGCATGACACGGAAGATCAGTTTGTCCATGCATGTGACCAGACTCCAGCAGACACGCCTGGATTGGCTATCGTCTACATATCGTGCAGGCTGTGTTGTACATGGCTGTAGTTCTGGTGAGAAATCTAAAAAAAGGTTTCTTGTCATCTCGCAAAATTAGGTTTCATGTGCTTCAGATCACTGCGAGGGTTGAACAGCGACAATTGAGTTCTTCCAAGGTGCTAGTCATGGGGGCCACATGCACGAAGACTACTCAGCTGCCATCTATGTCAAGCCGGCTATGTTAATTAGGGCATCTTCGATGGACCCCTTTTCTATGAGTTTATCTTTAATTTGAGCTTTGATCCTCGTCTAGTTTGTCCATCGGGATTCATGTTGTCCTTTGGGCAAAGGTTATGGTTTCTTGTCATGTTATAATCCGGTGCTTCTGATCAAAATGAGGACAACTGCGCCTCCGGGGCACATGCATGAAGACAATCATTGATGAGGTCAAGCCGGCTCTGGTAGACAAAAGAAAACTAGTAGTACTCCACTATATATAGGCAGGAGCCTCCACGCTTGCTTGCTAGTGTTGCTCTCTTCACACTATCTCGTCCTCTCCAGATCTAAACATGACAGCGGTGGCCACACTCTCTATCTCTTTGCTCACCGCTGGTCACAGATCCAGCCGGATCCTCTCTACCGGGGAAGGTGAGAAGGTGCAACGTTCACGCGGTCGTCCTCGGCGACGGCTCTTACGCACTGTTGGCGCGTCCCAATCAGCATGCCTTGCCATTCTCTCCCAAGCACCGCTGGCTAGGGAGGGCCTCCGACCCCTTCTTCCTCGCTATCGTAGTGTGGGCAGATCCGGCCTCCCGCCGCCCACCTAGCGATATCCCGGCGACCCTTAGGTATAACTTCCTTCGAAACCGGCCTTGCTCTACTTACCGAGCTCCTGACGTCGCTACATTTGTATCTTTTACTATTTCCCTGCCTCCCTTGTAGATACTCCCTCCGTTCCAAAATAGATGACCCAACTTTGTATTAACTTTGTACTAAAGTTAATACAAAGTTGGGTCATCTATTTTGGAACGGAGGGAGTAGGATCGATCGGCTATTCGAAAGCCACCTAAATATTTACTGTTAAGAGGTAAAACTAGTTCATGCACTCGAATCTAGTACTACTTGGTTAAAACAAGGAAGAAGGGGGGTGGGGTGGGGGTGGGGAAGATTTGTTACCTGAATCTAGGACTTGGTCAAAAGAGGAAATAATGGGGGCGAAAAGTAGCAGAGACTGGATATCCAACTGGTCTCTAGGTCTAATAGGGAAATAAAGGGAAATGCAGTACAAACTCAATATAAACCCGATCTATTGGTTGAAAAAGGAAAGAAAGTGGGGACTGGGGGACAAGTCAACAGAGTAAGTCCAGCACTAGATTTGCTAGTGTCACACAGTATAAGGTGGCTATACCGAACAAAAATGGGACCAACCCAGATATCCTGTTCTGATGTTTGTTGCCCCGAGCCACTCTTATGTAATGCCACTGGTAAAATGTAGCAATCGCACTACTAAAAGTAAGGACACGTTAAACCAATGTTGCTGGTAAAATGAAGCAATGGCACCATTAAAATAATGTCATATTTAACGGTTGTCATAGTTAATCCTAATTCCCACACTAATATCTAGCAATATTGTTGCTTTAGAAATTTCTATTGTCCTTGTAGGATTGCCATTCAGATAAGGAACATGCTTCTTTTCATTTGATGTATGTTTCATCACTTGTTTGTCACCCTCCTTTCCACCTTTTTTATGAAAACAAAGACATACATTTCATGCTTGATCTTAGTTCGTCTGGACAAATGATATCCAAATTATAGTTGAACATTCCAGGAGCTTCACAACCAACCTTGATGTTGCTCAATTTTATTGCAACTAATGAAGAAGAAGCTCTGTGGGTTTCGTTTTCTGATGGAAATGGAACCGAGGTTGGAGCCCTTTTCTTAAAAAATGAAGAAGAAGCTGCTAGCTCATGGGACATTGCTTCATTTTAGGTGAACTGCACCAAAAGGTCCCATGAATTGAATCATCCATGTTGGTGACTGGTGCCATCCCTTCTACGATGGCATTGACTGCAGACATGGTTCCCATCACGAGGTATGTTCCTTTTTGGTCTGACCGTTTGCCAAAGATCCTGCATGTTGAGTCTGCTCTTGTGCTACTATTTTGGCACTGCCATGATAAAGCAGTAATGTTATTATTTTCCACCTTAATCTAGTGGCACTATTAATTTGAGGCAATATTTTGGCACCGCTAGTGGCACTATTTTTTTATATATCGAAAGAGGGGGTTTCCTCCGATTTCATTAAACAAATCCAACCATAGAGAACCATTATCCGACAACATCTCAGTGTAAATGGGCAGTTATGCAACTACTACTAGAACGGACTGAGTACTAGCAGGAGACAAGTTCGCTACATAAGCTAGGCAGGTAGGGGGACGCAGCACCAGCTCGACCAAGTTTGGATTACAACCCAAATGCTACCACAGAAACATCAGAGGGGAAGATAGGGACTGAAAGAGCTAGCTTCAGCATCCTAGTCTAAGCACCCCCGGCCTCCATCCTTGCGACGCACGGTACACCTCGTTTGCCACCTGCTCGACCCTAGTGTAACTAATAAAATGAAGTAATAATACATTTAAAATAGAGCGAGTGTCCTCTCTATCATTTCATTTCCAATGTGGATAAATAAAGTGCTTCTCTTTGTTAGTATATGTTTCATCAACTAGTCCCGCTGTTAATGTTTAAGCGTTTCTGCAAACTGGGGTGCTTAATTTTAGTTGATCTGCACAAAAATAGAGATTGGAATGTCTCAAGGCCCCTCCTTGTACCACCGTTGTACACTGATGTTCATCATTGGAAGAAGGTGTATCGGGGAGACTTGGGTCGATTTCCAGTATGAGGCGTACCGTATGAGGCGTCGCAGGGCCCATCTCGCCCTTGTAGCATGCCATACTATGATACTATCGCAATATTTTCTTCTATTTATTAGTGTATATTTCATCAACTAGTGCCACTATAATGTAATCACGCCTTTTCATTATCTGTGCAAACAGGGTCATTCAGCTGCATTTTGGTGGAACTGCACAAATTTACGGATGGAACTGGCATTTATGCAGTGTGCGAGGTGCCAAGTAAAAATTACCGACACCAACCCTGCTCCATCTAAGCATTGGCATCCACCACCATCAGTGGGATGTGTGGCACTCACTGTGGACGGATCTTTCACGACAGCAAATCCTCTAACCAAATACTAGTATCTTAGACTTCAAAAAAAATACTAGTAGCTTATATTGGAAGTTTTCTAGTGTGTACTCTTTTCTGAAAGAAGCATCAATCTATTTTTCTTTATTTGTACACAGTGTCACAACTTTGACCCAAAGGTCCAGGGCTATTTTAGGGTGATTGGCGTAGTACTCAGAGACTGATTGTAAGCATGATTTTTATTAGTTGTCACACTGATTGTAAGCACGAGCAGATGGAAGATTAGGTTAGTGCGAAGCTTACCTTAAACCCTACCGACGCCATTGAAACGAGGCGAGCATCGAGGGAACCGTGGAGAACGGCGGGGAAGCGACGTCACGCCATCCGGCCTCCTCTTGCAGTGGGAGAGCGAATACTCCTGTGGCTCCGACTGGCTCTGCACCCTCACAAATGACACATCGTACTCGATCGATTCGTTATCCTCTGGGTGCTCGACCCTCGACATGTACGCCCACCACCTCCGCCTGACTTTCCCCTCGGGCGAATCTGTCTGCTCCATCGACCAGAGGAGATACTCGATGAACTCGAAGGACTGCGGCGTGACTGCCACCGAGGAGTACATCGCCACCCTCATCACCGCCGTCTCGCTCTTTCACATACATTGCCACATGGCCCTCACCGTCCTCGAAATCTCTCACTCATTGTCAAACCAAGTAAGGATCTCCTTCAACCTGGCTAACTTTGCCTCGTCGCCGCCAGCGATCTGCCTGATTCGCTGATGCTTCCTCTCCATACATGTCCTTCTGAGTGGTCCGGTGCTAGCTTTGGAAGATGGGAGGAGAGATGGTGGTCTTGCAATAGAGAAGAGGGAGAGGCGAGACGGTGGTTTTGGAATGGATATGATGGAGAGGAGAGGGGTGGTTTTGAAATGGAGAAGAGGGAGAGGCGAGACGGTGGTTTTGGAATGGAGATGATAGAGAGGAGAGGTTTCCCTGCCTTTCGGTCGCTGACAGGTGGGCCCCGCGCTTGGTGGGACCCATGTGTCAGTGTCTCAATGGCAGGATGGGCTACATCAGGGGATCCTCGTCCGAGGAGAGAGGAGGTGGTTTTGCAATGGAGAATAGGGAGAGGCGAGACGGTGGTGCTGGAATGGAGATGATGGAGAGGAGAGGAGGTGGTTTTGCAATGAAGAAGAGGGAGAGGAGCGTGTGGCAGCGATTTAGGTTTGGACGAGAGGGCCGGCGCGCTGTGACTAGATCAAAATCAAAATTAATTTACCCTTCAATTAAGAAAGCGGCCCCACATTAACTAGTCTTCCTTTTATTCTGGGTCATAATTGACCATAATTTTCACAAATAAAATATATGTTATACGTTGCAAAAATAATATAATTTGAAAGTACTTTCAGATACGAACCAAACGATACATTTTTGGTGACATGCATTCACATTTTACTTGTCAAATACAGTACATGGTCAAACTTTGACCCAAAATACAGAAAACAAAAAAATACTTCCAAGACCAGCGCCGCTCCTCTCCTCTTAAACCACCGCCGCTCCTCTCCTGTTCCAATCTAAATCCAGCGCCGCTCCTCTCCTCTTCCATTTCAAAACCACCGCCCCTACTCTCCTGTTCCAATCCAAAACCAGCGTACCTCCTCTCCCGTTCTAATCCAAAACCAGCGCTACTCCTCTCCTCTTCCATTCAAAAACCACCGCCGGCGAGTGAAGGTGCTGTGGAGAAGTAGATCGATGGAGGAGTACAACCGATACGTGAGGATCACAGACGGCGACCCTGTGAAGCTAGCTAGGATGTTGGAGATACAGTCTTGGTTTGACAACAAGGACCAACTAGCGGCGACGGTGACATCCATGGCCAAATATCTGCAATAGAGCGAAAAGGCGGCGATACTCCTGAAGGGAGTCGCGCGGGAGTACATAGAGCTGCTCCTCTGGGCCATGGAGCAAACAGATTCACCGAATTCGATTGTGGCGGTGGTGGGAGTACCGATCCCAGATGGAGCATCCACCAGAGATTGAAGGATCGATCATCTACAGGATGTCGTGCCAGAGCGAGCCGGTGGAGTCTTCATCGACCGAACCCAACTGCAAGAGGAGAAAAGCAGTTGGCCCGATGACGCTTCCCCGCCATCCTCTCCCTCGCCATTCACATCGTCTCACGGGGCGGCTGTCTGCCGCCGAGGAATAGGAGGGGACTGCCCCCCCCCCCAGCCCAATAGTCGGGCAGGTTGTGAATTGTCAGGAGGAGCTTAGGGTTGTCAGTATTTGCAGGTTATGAATTGTGTTTTGTGTTGTGTATTTTGAGAGTACTTCCAGATATAATGTCTTTTGAATTTTAGATTTGCAGTATTGAGCATATGAAGTATTTTATGAATTCTAGAGATCTATTTTTAGCATTTAAAAGAATGTAGTTTCATAGGAGTATAAAAGTGCAGACAATGTGATTCTCAGAGAAGAAACTGCGAGTTTTTGTTTCAGATAAGAAACTGCAAGTTCAGTTTCAGATAAGAAACTGCAACTTTCAGAGGCAGAGCATTTATATTAACACGGCCTTTTCAAACAGGGTTAACATCGTATTGGAAGTTTTATTCATGGTCGAAAATGGATCTACCAGCCAGTTAACATCATGCTGATCAACACTCATGCATAGCACATCTTCATCTGATGCACAGTCAAAAAGATATGCTATTTTCAAAATGGCCACACAATGTCGAGTGTGCGAAAAACACAGAAAACGAGGGACGAAGTTTTGGCAAGTGTTGGACGTGGTGTGCGTAGATGACAATGGGGACCCACATATCAATAATGGCAGAGGCAAAAAAATGGAGATATTTTTCCTGCATCAACTGGAATCGAACTCGGGCGGAACAACTGTCGGGTAGTGTCACTTGGCCACTAGGCTAGTTCAGTACTTTCGTTACAAATAAGGCACTGCCTTGGGTGGTCCGATCACCTCCTGCGCCTTTGTGCGCTCGTCGTGGCGCCGATGTATGCCGTTGTGAACATGGTAAACAAACGAGAGGAATTTGGAGAGGACTGTACGTGGAGAGGCGGACAGTCGGGATCCACCAGGTTTATGGCCGTACGCAAGCAAGTGCCTCATCGAAAAAAAAATCCTCCTAATCCTATACTGACGTTGAGGCCCATGGGTTTGTCAACATAGTTACATTTTTTAGGTGCTTCAGCGTAAGAGATAAATTCACAACGAAGCTGTGGAGCTGGCAGGTAGTATCATTTATTATCACTGGGGCAGCAAGTATCCGCTGGGTTTTGCGCTGCCTCGTTTAGGCTTTCTTTTTTAACATGCGCAGCCCACGACATGTCAGTTTGTATTTTTTTTGAAGGTCGTCATGTATCAACCGGTCTATGAACCTCTCATCCTAGGTTTTATTTTTCCTGAAACATCGGTAGCCCAATTTATGTATTTTTTTGAAGAAAACACAGAGGTCTATTTTATTTTTCTATGTAAGAATAGGAATGCCTGGTCCAACTTTTGTTTCCCTTCTAATTATATTATATATATTTAAATTATTTTATATGTTATTATATATTATTGTTATTGTCATCATATATTTAACAGATACTTACATATGTAAGAAAACAATATCCCACATCTTATTAACTTATAAAAATAATTTCTTAACAATAAAATACTGGATTTTTTTAGCAACGGAAATCCTGATGATTGTGTACAAAAGCTTGATAAGATTTAAGGACCAATGTAATAATAAATCACTTATTATTTAAATATATTTATAACAAAATGCTCAGACTCTGTTTATTTATTAATAACATTGTTGTGCCCAACCCAACATTATAATTAGAATCAGCCCAGCAAAATCATGTATTTCGAGAAAATGCAAATTGTCTGTCATTTTTTAGGAGAAAAATAAATGGACCGCATGGATGCTACATTATTTGTTCACCCAGCCCAGCAATGGACTGTAATTCTAAAAAAATCAAATTTACTGTAAATTCTGAAAAAATAGGTTGAATAAGTGCCACATTTTTGAAGGCTGAAATGTGGGCCAATAGGTCGAAGCCAACGCAAGTCGTTATCAACTTAGTCAACAAATGATTCTGACATCGTTAGCCGTTGAATTTACATCCAACGACCGGCATCCATCTTCAATCCCTCGTCTTCTTCCTCCAGCGCCGCCGGGACCACCTGCTCCCGCCTCCTGCTGCTAGCAGCTCTGCTTAGCACGCTTCGCTGTGAAGCGCTACCCCACCGTTGGCCAGGCCATCCCTCCACACCTCCTGTTCTTCTTCATCGACTGCCGAACCACACTGCACCAGAACCAGTTAACCCTCGTACACCTCTTTGTTTATGACTCTACTCCCACGTCTTCCCATCTCCGGCTCGTTGTTGTCCGGGGCCTCGCCGTCGTCCACCATCTTGGATGCGCTCGGCGCGGAGTAGTCAATGTGATCAATGAACGACATCCATTGGAAGTAGACTGTGCATGGAGAGGCTGACAGCTGGGTCCATGGCCGCACGCAAGGAAATGCCTCCTTATTACGCGCAAAATAATGATTCCTCCACCTGACAGCTGGGACCCACCAGAAGGGCCTCTGTATTTCGCGAAAAAACGTCCCCCCCCCCCCCCCCCCCCCCCGACAGGTCGGACCCACCAGCTATATCTTCGCACGCAAGGAAGTGCCTCCTTATTACGCACAAAAAATGAATACCCCCTGCTAGCTGGGACCCACCATAGTGGGATGCTGACTTGTGGGTCTACAAAGTTGACGGGGACGGAGGGCTTTGTCAACTTAGTCAATATGAACGATTCTAGCTCTAGTGACCGTACAATGTCCATCCAACGATGGTAGTGCTTCTTCAACCTCTGGTCTTGTTGCTCCAGCCGCCCAAACCAGCGTCGGTCGTGCCGCGTGCTCCTGCTTCCCGTGGCCGGCTGTGATGCCGCGGAGGCCTCATCGCCCCCTACTACTCCCACCGCTGGCCAGGCCCTGCGGCGACGGCAGCCTCACACCACAGCCGAACCAGTGAACTCTCGTACTCCTCTCCGCGTGGGCATCCACTGTCGCGTCTTCCCCGGCTCTACGTCGTCCCCTTCCTAGGCCTCGCCGTCGTCCACCGCCCTGGTGCTCTCGCCAGGGCGTGGTCAACGTGGTCAAGGAACGAATTCCATCGGAAGAGTACTATACGTGGAGAGGCTGACAGTTGGGTCCACGGTTGCGGCAAGGAAGTGCCTCCTTATTTCGCGGAAAATAATGATTCCTCCACCTGACAGCAAGGACCCACCGGACGGGCCACCGTATTTCATGAAAAAAAAATGTTTCCCCCCTGACTGCTGAGACCCACCAGCTACATCTTCGCATGCAAGGAAGTGTGTCCATATTATGGGCAAAAAATGATTCGCCCCCTGACTGTCGGGACCCACCAGCTACATCTTCACACATAAGGAAGTTTCTGACAGTCGGGACCCACCCGGTCGAAGCGTACGTAGCGTTATCATTCTGGTCGCGAACGTGTACGTACATACTGTTCGATGTAGAGGCATGCACGTGTGGTAGTAGAGGCGCGCACGTAGCATGTACACGTATGTACAGCGGTCAGGATGCAAGAAAGTAAATACGGCCACATACGTACATATGGGCGGGGTCTCAAACGCCTACTCGCGCATAAGTACGGCCAGGGCTCGTGTACATGGATGTGGCTGGGTCGGAACGGAGAAACTGCGTCGTCGTCGTGTTCATGGGGAGGCAAGGGAATGCGTCGTGTTCATCGGGAGGCAACGGAACGCGTGCTGTTTATCGGGAGCCAACCGGCTTGGACGGAACAGCCGATGGAAACGAGGCCTGGCGTACCGCAGAACGAAGGAAACGGCCTTGTGTTCGACCGGCCATGGTGGAAACGGGATCCTGTTCATCGGGAGGGGTCTGGCGTACCGCAAAACGGAGGAAACGGACCTTCTACGGTCGAAACGGGGTCCTGTTGATCGGGAGGGGTGTGGCGTACCGCAAAACAAAGGAAACGGACTTGTTTGGAGCGCTACGGTCGAAACGGGGGTTCTGTTCATCGGGAGGGGTGTGGCGTACCACAAAACGGGACTCCACGGGATATTGTTCATCTCCACCGTCGACCTCCTCCAGCCTCCACGGGCTACTGTTCATCCACCGGCGACCTCCTCCAGCCTCCACCTGCGACTGTTCATCCACGGGCTCCTGTTCATCCAGCCTCCACCGGCTACTGTTCAACCAGCCCTCTCCACAGGGTCCTGTTCAACCACCCCTCCACGGGCTACTGTTCATCCAGCCCTCCACCGGCTACTGTTCAATCAGCACTCCATGGGGTCCTGTTCATCCAGCCCTCCACGGGGTCCTGTTTATCCAGCCCTCCACAGGGTCATGTTCATCCACCAGCTCGATCGATCGGGGTACTGTTCATCTAGCGGCAACGGCCTCTACTACCACGGGTTCCTGTTCATCCAACCCCCACCGGGAACTGTTCATCTAAATCCCCCAACAACGCTCATTGTTCATCCAGAGGCAGTGTCGATCGGCTTTAGTTAGCAGCGGTAGCGAAGGAATAGCTCGATCGAGTTCAGTTAATAGCCATTGATCGATCGCTCGGGTTCAGTAACGCGTAGCCTGTAGTGCAATCGCTCGGGTTCAATTAGAGCCCAACGTCTCGCTCGGGTTCAGTTAGAGCGCAACGCCTCGCACACACGCGCGTACGTACAAGAGAAACGCGCATCGCTCGGCCTCGACCACCCACCGTAATCGGGAACTCCCCATATTTTCCTCGCCGTCGCTTCTACCATGGTTTTTTCGTTATGGACGGCCCAAAGAATATCATGCAGCCACGTCTCCGGCCCGCCCAGGATGAAAAGCCCATTTTCTGTCATGATTTTTTGTCATAGAAGTAGGACTCCACCACATCTATGATGATACCGGGTTTTGTCACAATTATCGCCATAGAAGTGTCATAAGTATGACAGAAAAAAATTTGTTCGGCCCAAAATGTCATGGATGTGTCTTTTTTTGTAGTGTTGGCCGTGTGCGGTGCCCCCCTCCACAGAATTCCACCTCGGTCATATCGTTGTAGTGCTTAGGCGAAGCCCTGCATCGGTAACTTCATCATCACGCCGTCGTGCTAACGAAACTCTCCCTCAGCCTCAGCTGGATCAAGAGTACGAGGGACGTCACCGAGCTGAACGTGTGCAGATCGTGGAGGTGTCGTGCGTTCGGTACTTGATCGACTGGATCGCGAAGACGTTCGACTACATCAACCGCGTTTCATAACACTTCCGCTTTTGGTCTACGAGGGTACGTAGACATACTCTCCCCCTCTCGTTGCTATGCATCTCCTAGATAGATCTTGCGTGATCGTAGGTAAATTTTTTGAAATACTGCATTCCCCAACAAAAATGCACCATCAATTTCACACTTGTTGTTCGTTGATGACTCCTTAATCCTCATGAAAGCTGATTTGATTAATGCAACCTCATTGAGACAAGTACTTGATCAATATTGTATGAACTCTGGTCAACTCGTTAGTGATGCAAAGTGTAGCATATACTCCAGCCCAAATGTGGATGTCCAATTAAAAGCTGATATTTGTGTTAAGCTTAGTATTACGGCTGAAGCAATGGTTGATAAATACTTGGGGCTTCCTGCTATGGTTGGTGTGGATAGAAGTGATAATTTCTTGTATTTGGTTGAAAGAGTGATCAACATGGTGCAAGGTTGGAGGGAAATGATCCTATCTTTAGGGGGAAAGGAGAACCTAATTAAAGGTATAATTCAGTCTTTACCAGTGTTTGCTATTTAAGTGTTCAAGATTCCCAAGAAAATCTATAAGGAAATCACTGATGCTATATCAGGTTTTTGGTGGGGTGATACTGAGGAGAAGAATAAGATGCACTGGTGGGCATGGTGGAAGATGTGTATCCCCAAGAAGGATGGGGATATTGGGGTTCAGATATTTACATGCGTTTAATCTTGTGATGCTCGCAAAGCAGGTTTGGAGACTGTTATCAAATCCTGACACTCTATGTGCAAAGGTTTTGAGAGCTAAATATTATCCTGATGGAAATCTCTTGGAGGCAGGACCGAAGAAGGGATCTTCATTTATGTGGCAAAGTATTGTTGTCGGTCTCCAGACTTTCAAAAGATGGCATATTTGGAGAGTGGGGTCAGGAAGTAATATCAATACCTCGGATGATCACTCTGAGTAGTCCATCCAGGAAAGTTACCTCTAGAAAGGGTTTTTTGCCTTCTGGATAGTGTTGATGAGTTGATTAATCCATGGATAGGGAGATGGGATGAAGATCTAATTCTGGACAATTTTTTTTGGTTGATGTTGAAAGAATTTTTAGGATCCCTTTGAGCACACAATTAACTGAGGATTTCATTGCCTGGCACAAGACTCGGACATACTCCTTTTCAATACGGTCCGCGTACTATACTGATTGGGACACCAATTTGGTGCGAGAATCAGAAAAGATGAGGTTGGACAAGTCTAACCAAGTTTGGGAGATTCTCTGGAAGCTTCAAGTTCCTAGTAAAATGAAGATATTTGGTTGGAAGGCTTTACATGGGATGATACCGGGTATGTCAATCCTTGTGAATCGTCATATACCGGTATCTGTACAATGTCATGTTTGTAAAGGGGGAGTTGAAGACTTGCGACACCTCATGTTTACATGTGTTCGAGATAAAAAAAAGTGTGGAAAGCTTTGGGTCTTCAGGAAACAATCGCCCAAGCCCTTGTTTCGGTCCGATCTGGTGGTGGCGTGCATGAGAGTATCCTCAGAGATCAAAAGTGTAATTCAACTACACTGGAACATCTCAGCTTCCAAGAGTCCATCTTAATTGGAGATTGGTACATCTGGTGGCGGAGAAGGGAAGTTGTGAAGGGCGAAGGTGTGGCCATTCCTTCCAAAACAGCACCGGCCATACATGCGATAATGACCAATTGTACTAGCTCTAAGAGTGCAACTAGTGTACATGATGTTAAATGGTCTAAACTGCTCAAAATCTTTATAAAGTGAACGTGGATGCATGTTTCATGGAAGATGGAAGCGGAGCCACAACGGCCGTTCTTCAAAACCACCGGGGCGAGGTTCTTACTGGGTTAACAACTCTCTTTACGCATGTGCTTGACGTCGCTGCAGCAGAAGCTTTGGCGATGGTATGGAGCTAGCCGACCAGCGGGGATGCTCAAATGTGATCTCTAAATTTGATTGTCTTGAGATTATCCACAAATGCAAGGGGAAGTTGATATCCTGAGTCCTTATTCTATTATCCTCACTTTGTAAGGGAAGGGAATAAGGTGGCACACAAGCTTGCTAGGAGTTTCTATGATTCTAAGGGCAATTTCGTTTATAGGATTCAGTCGTCCGTTTGTTTTGTTTTGAATTGACAGTTCTTTTGCTGGCTTTTTTGGAACTTTCAGAATAAGCTGCCCACTACCCAGCTTATTATAAAAGTTGAACCATTTTTTTCTTTTAGAAGCCTACTAGTCAAGTCTTAACTATTGGGCTTCTAAAAAATGATTTTAGTTGGGCTTCTAGAATAAACTGGGTAGGGGTAGCTTATTTCAGCTTATTCTAGAAGCTAGCAAAAGAACTGGCCCTAATTTTGTAATTTTTCGGGCGGGTGATCCTCCGCAGATTATCCTAGTTGAACTTGTTAGTGATGTAACAATTATTTGATTTGAATAAAGTGTGCCACAAGTTCAAAAAAAGCTTGATGATAGATTACTTTCGTCTTTTTTATGGAACAAGTTCAAAAAAATCTTGTTTGCATTTATAAAGCAAGTGGCCGGCAACAACTAAGGTTAGCCCAGCTCCGGCGAGAAGGGGCAGCAGCGGGGCACCATCTGTCTGGGTGGAAGACGATGGTCGGCTCCATGAGGACTTTGTTGTATTACCTATCTTTGTTTAAGGGTTTGTAATGCCTGTTCCTGGTTAATAGATCCAATGCTTTTTCGAAAGAAAAAAAAAGTCGGTCACAAAAAATACTTGCTACAAAACCTCCGCAACAACCACTTACATAGAACTTATTTTAAAAAATCATCTAAATTGCAAACTATTTTTCAACTAATGAATCGCAAATTACTCATGATTCATTTTCATTCCGTGAGACACTTGGTGGTAATGAAAGCATACTGTCAAGTTATTTTCAATTATTAGATACTGGTCCTGAATCAAACCTACAGTCACCTGTCCAGTATAAGGTTTCTTGACAGGTACAGGTTGCATCTATAGAGTACTCCCTCCGTTCAATATTATTCAGAGCTGATTTAGTACAACTTTGTACTAAATCAGCGACGAGTAATATGGAACGGAGGGAGCACATCACAACAATTAATTTTAGGCAAGTACCAGCGCAAGATTAAACAAGATATCATCTCGCAAAAAAAACGATTAAACAAGATATCTCAATTAAAAGGACAGCTTGTAGTCAAAGCCCGAAAGAGTTTGGCATATGCCAAAAGTACGCGCTTACAAATGGAGCAAAGTTTGAATCTGGAATTCACATCCATAAGCCTTCTAGCGATCAAGTGTCAACTGCTACTACTATCCGAACACGACCATCCTAACCACGGACACTATACCATCCAAAAAATTGCTCCCAGCCAAACCTGTGTTGTCACCTATCCAATATCAGGTTTCTTCACTCACAAAAAGTCAACCCTGCTGCACAACGATCTGACTAAAAGCCCACGTCAACAGAAGAACATCGAACTGCACACATCAGCATGCAGCCGTGGCAGTTCCGGGACTGTTGCTGCTGTTGACGACGAAGGGACACCACTCCCAGATGAGGTATCAGCAAACTCCTCGAATTTTATGAACTGGCTCATCTGCGCTGCTGCAAGGTGGGCGTAACAGATAGGTGCCACTGGAGAATATGAAAAACACAGCATTGATCAAATGTCATGACACACTTAAAAATACAAAAGGAAGTACATTGTGATATACTACTACAATGTCAACATACCCACAGATATTGCAGTGGTGCTCCTCTGGTACCTGAGCAACAAGCACAAGAATAATATCATCAACCAAACTCATAAGAAAGTAAAGAACCACCACGTACTGTACAGTAACAGATTGGGAAATAGCCGTGTACTTACACATAGGAAAGGGAAAGAACTAGACTCTGGAGTTCATCTGCTGTGAAACCAATCTGATCAAGCAAGACATGATAATGGGTGGGCCTTGAGGTGCCCTACGAGGGAGCAAACATTTCACAGTATTTAGGATGCCAAATATACACAGCACATGAAAAGTCTGACACACAATTAGGCAATTGATGGTAAAATGCATAACCAGCCACTAATTTTACAGTATTTAGGATGCCAAATAAAGCCTGACAGATAACTACGCAATCAGCAGTCGAATCACAAACTGCTAGAAATGATGCAATTTCCAAAATATTGGGTTGGTAAGCAGGGAGACTTACTATAGGTCCCGCATGAGCACACATGTAGAAATCATACTGTTTCGGATGAACAATACCCGAGTCCACTACAGTCCCTGTTCATAAAGCCAGAATGCAATTTAGTTCCTTAAATTGTTCTCTTTTCGTTGGTGCGGATGCGAAGTGCTCCGCTATGTTTGACATAGGACAATTGCATACCAGCTGGAACATTATCTGGTGCGTCAGCTTGGAACAGTTTCGTGTGGTGATTCTTTTGAGCAATAATAACTGTAATCTTTGGAGGTGGCCCCTGACCCATATTCTGGTAAGCCTGCATCATTAAAATTCTGTAAAAAAAAAGAACATTTCCAGAAAAAGTTTCCCAAGCCAAATAAGTGCCAAGGACAACCTTTATTATTTGATCAACCTCAAGATTCAGTACTTGGCTAAACTGAGACTCACTCACACCATCCCTGCATATGTTGATCACATAAGAAAATGATGGACGAATTCAGAATACTGGTAACTAGTTAGTGCAGAAAACGTGCAGCTGAAACACAGGAGACAACAAAGACAAAATTCTAATTTATGATGTCAATGCATTGAACAATGCTATTGTTTCCACATACAAACAGCAAGCTAAGCTTGGACTTTTGCATGTAGAGGGAAATAATTCGTTCACAATATCGAGTTCTTGTGTGGAATACCATGACTTCTTAAAATTATATAAGTTCAAACAAGATGATGATTACTTAGAATGTAGCCTCTGTGGAAGTAAAGTCAACAGTCGATCATGAACTACAAAAACTGGTTGTTTTTAACTTTTAATAGAAAATAGGTGTGCTAATACAAAGAAAACGTAAATATAGGAACAAACACTAATAAATAAATATATATCCATTTTTTAAGACAAAAAAATGGAATAAATAATGCAGCATATTTATCATAAACTTCTACATGAGATTTGTGCATGTCATTTTGATATGTTTCATGGGTGCCACATTACCACTACCATACTTAATTCTTGATTATAAAAGAAAATAAATAGAAGGCAGAAAGAAAAAATGGTTTAGTAGTTCCAGTCCCTTTTTCTGTACATAGATAACTGAACGCTTGTGTGATGGAGATCTCTCTTTGTCAAACAGAAAAAAATACTACCAAATGTGTCTTTCCTTTTTAAGGCTAAATCAAGCTTTGATCATCCGAGCAAATAATTCTATGAGAAAACTTAACATACCTAAGGCCATCAGCATAACTATCAGAATGTAAATTCCAAAATATCTATAACATGTCATGCCAATAATAAGAAATACCTGAAGATGATTATCTGCTCTGGCTTTCTTTGTTGACTGGTCGTGTAGAAGTCTAGTAGAAGTTCCCTGGAAAGCAAAGTGAAAGCAAAAATATGTGACAGGCGTAGAACAACATACTCCCCCCGTCTCAAAATTCTTGTCTTAGATTTGTCTAGATACGGATGTATCTAATACTAAAATGTGACTTGATACATCCGTATTTAGACAAATCTAAGACAAGAATTTTAGGACGGAGGGAGTACATAGTACTACAATAGAGAGAAGTGCATTTTTCAACCCCGAACTCTTGCCCTAGTCTAATTTACAACCCTGAACTTCAATACCATCTAAATTACAACCCTCAACTCTCAAAACCGGTCAGAATTCAACCCTCCCCTCCTTGTTCACCGGTTTTGACCAGGGGTGACCAGTTTTGACCAGTCAACAGGTCCAATCAGCATGCCACGTCGGAAAAAAATTCAAAATTTCAAGAAAAATATAAATAAAAATCTGTAAGATCGAGAAAAAATCAGGAAAAAAAACAAATTTCCAAAAAAAAGTTTGCGAAAAAAATTCGGAAACTTTTTCCGTGATTTTCGGGGGAAAAAATCAAAAAATTGAACTTTTTTGGAAATTACTTTTTCTAGATTTTTTTTCTATTTTACAGTTTTTATATAATTTTCTTGGGAATTTGAATTTTTTTCCTTGGATTTTTTATTTTAAGTATTTTTTGGTTTTTCATGGAAATATCGATATTTTTGTTTTTTAGAAATTCGATTTTATTTATTTTCCCTGATTTTTTCCCGGAAATTTGATTTTTTTTATTTCTTTTCCTGGATTTTTTTATTTTACAGCTTTTTAAAAATAATGCTGATGTGCCATGCTGACGGGACCCGTTGACCGGTCAAAACCGGTCAACAAAGAGGGGAGGGTTGAATCCTAGCCGGTTTTGAGAGTTAGGGGTTGTAATTTAGACGGTATTGGAGTTTGGGGTTGTAAATTAGACCAGGACAAGAGTTCGGGGTTGAAATATGCACTTCTCTCTACTACAATATAACTAAAAGAATGCCAGGTGTAAACAGAAATAACAGGTGATAAGTCTACAGTACCTTATTATACCATCATCCTTTCCATTATCCAGTGGCTTAAAAAGAGAATCAATCATCTCAACCTTTGGAGACTGGGTCCGTACAGATGCCCTGTAGCGTGATATTAGTGGCCAACATCTAGATCCAACAACCTGTAGCATATGCAGGGTAAATAAAAATCCCACAGATGTTCAAAATAGTGATTCAAAAGTGATGGATTTTGCTATTGTTCATTGAATGGTGCAGACCCTTTTTATAAATTGTACAGACTATTTGTGCTACATATCCGTCTAAACTATGCAGCTACTTTTAGGAGTACTCAAAGGGATGGAAACACAAGATATTTTCTTGATGCAAGTACTGCAAGAGAGGGAAGAAGACATACAGCAGCAATTGATGGTATATCTGATCGACCTGGAGAACCATGTGAAACATCCATTCCCAAAATTATTGTGGGTATCTTATTGATAACTGGAATCTTACGGCTATGCTCCAGTGCCAGCTTAGAGTTCATTCCACCAAGCTATTAACAAAAATAAACATGTTAAGAGTTCATCCTACCAAGCTATTGTAAGTGAGGTAAGACAGTTGGGTCAAACCTAACAGGCACAATCAGATAAAGAGACAAGTATATGTACCTTAGCATTGATCTTTAGAAGAACATTGGTGAAGTATTGATCATTCATCTTAGCAGTAGGAACAATGCATTGAGTGACAATACCCATCTCATGAAGATTTTTCTTCTTCCATGGGCCTTCAAGAGAGTAAAAGAAGATTGTTACATGAAGATCCACGAACAGCAAAAGAATATTGTTTAACATATTACCATAAATATCACAATTCTTCCTCTCTGGTAAAACACATAGCAGAAATTCCGGAGGACCAGGAAGGTTTGCTTTAACTTTTTCGAACATCCTTTCAACTCTTACAATGGGAGCACATCTCCTAGCTTGGTTATCTTCATCCACCAGGCTGTAAGGGCCTTCAATGATCTACGCAAGACAGGAGGTATAAAATATGCCAACAGATGTCATTACAAGACAAGCTACATGCTGTCATGCTTTACTGCGAAATAAAGGAGTCATGGAAGAACTTACAATGCCTTTGGTTCGTCCACAGTTTATCAGCTCTCTTGAGATCCGGCTCATGTCACAACGAGCAGAGAAGTTCACAATTGCCCAACGCTCAATCCTAACAGGCTCAAATAGTTTCTGCAATAGTAATAAATGAAATTTAAGTTCAGTACAAAATACTTTTATTAGGTGTGCTCTGTCACATGTAACCAAGTAGCAACCTTGTTATTATAATTCCACCTGCCCTTGAATGGAACACAATCTTGACTATTTCCCACAACCAACTGGAATAACATATCAGAACAGTTTGAAAAGATTAGTCATGTATATGGAAAGAGCAAAATGTAAAATAGATTAGGTCTAACCATTGGTGCAGACAGAACACGACCCTCAACACGCGTCAGTTGACTATCAATTTTAATGCCACAAGAAGAAAAGATTGGGTCATCATCATATCTGTTACTTTTTACTGCCTGTAAATTGCATGTCAGTAGCTAAGGAAGAAACTAGAAGTTGTAACATCTCAACAGAAGTCAACAAACCCACATCAGTAACAACTCTCATGCGATCCTGAGGTTTCTGTCGTGATTTTTCAACTAATGTCGTTCTTTGCTGAGAAGACAGTGCCTTCGTATAACGTTGAAGTGATATCATGTTCGCCAGCTGCACCATCAAAAGGAAGACATATATCACAACTTGGACTTTGTGTGCAGCCAGCAACTAAAACTGGTGAGACACACGTAAAGTGAATAAACAGTCAAGGCTACAACCTCAATTGGGAGATAATTCGGGCGTTTCGGCTTTCCCACATCAAGACATGGCAGATAAGGCTTCTCCAAAAACACTTGCTTGGATTTAAAATATTCTTCAACAGTAATATCAACAGTTTGACCTTCACTGCTTCCACTCCGAACTTTCATTGGAAATCTGCGGATCAATTTAATTTCAACATGACTAAAGCAGGTTGTAGAATTGTAGTGACTATTAAATAAACTAATATCTCCAGTAAAATAACGTTTGTGTTCCGAGTGGCTCTAAACATTTGTTTTTGCATTATGTGGAAAGGTCATAAAAGTATACATTATACAGACAATTGATGTGACAACTATATTTTTTACATCATGATTTCAGTCTATATATTTACAAAGATATCACTGCTGAAAGTTATACAAAATTAACTGTGTGAATCCTACAGCATTATGTTCTTATAACTGGAGGAAGAAAGTCAAGGCAGGTTGGACAAACAAGATTTAGAAATGGAATAAGGATAGATGTGGAATTGGGGAACCCGTTTGTGAGAAAAATAATGAATAACGCAATGCAGGAATAGAACCATACGTCTGTCTAGAGCAAGGCTGATCACTAAGCCCAATGATCTTAAATTCCATGTTGTTGTGTGTAGCTTTAACTCTCAGATTTTTCAACATTCTCTTTGCCTGCAAGATATATATAGATACAAGTTTGTGACAAGTTCTAGAAATATGCATCATGAGAAGAAAAAAATAAGCAAAGAAAATATATGTTCAGTAGAAAAATAAAAGCTGGGATATCAGGCAGTGCTATAATATCATGAACCTTGGGCCAGTCAATGTCTCTAATGTCTCTGACATTTTGATTTGTAAGGAGGAAGTTGACAACAGGTCCAGGGGTCACAATCATAGTAGTCGAAACATCTGTTTAACATACATGTGCCACATCAGTTTCTCATGATTAGCAAAGTGGATCAAAATACACAAGTCGACCGAAGAACACATACCCATGTTCAAAGATAAACCATTCATTGTAGTACGGAAGCTAGAATGGAGTCCACGACAACCACTGACTCCACCAGTTAAATCAACTACATTTCTACTGTCATCACTAAAGAATGATTGTCTAACAAGTAGGCAACCTCTGGATACAGACAAACAATAATTACAATCAGAATGAGACTGAAGAGGTAAACAGAGTTTAAAACTACATTATCCATACCGCTTAGCCTGCTGTTGCCTTAAAACAATGTCAAGGACTCTCAGAGCATCCTGGGCATGATCCGAGTCGCTTCCTTGAAGCGCTAGGGCAACTGATCTGAGGGGAATCCTTGCTGCGTAACTTATACCCACTATGAACTGCTTTGGAAGATGTGACCTCTTTACTCGTTTCTTGTCACCCGGGCCAGGGCTTTCATGTCCTGGACTCCCACCAACAGCCCTGAAGAACAGATGAAGTTTGGGTAAGCTTCCTATTTGTATTTCTTTATCTATAAAGTGCCTTGAGCATTAACAAAATATATTATCCATGTTGCCATTCAAAAATTTGGGACCTTAATGAGTATGATACTACAATAAATATCACTAACAGAACTAACAGCTGCATAACAATCCTTTGTGGCTTAACCAAGATATATAGCAAATAAAACTTCAACGCAGCAATCCCATGGGGGGTTAACCATTTCAAATAGGAAATTCAACACAGCAATCCCATGGGGGTTGCCCATTTCAAGTAGAAATTCAACACAGCAATCCCATGGGGGATAACCATTTCAAGTAGAACTCTGTCAAATATAGGATGTTTTCCTCACTTTGGTTACCACGAGTATTTATGTGTACAAAAACAGACACAATAAAAAAGCTAGACTATGGATGAGGACAGTTGGCTACAAATCTCAAAAAAAATCAAAAAATCCTGATAGTTGGAACTGAAATACCAGTAAGCGAACAACATGACAGCAAGAACAGGGAAGTAGGCAGTGCGGACACTAAGAACAAGAATGGGTTTCCCATAAAAAAGAACAAAAATGGATCATTATCCAACTACTTGCACTTGGCAAATTCATCAGCTCACATAGTTTGCTATGATCGACGGTACATACGTACCTTGCAGATGTTTCCTCCATGATAACAGTGAACTCGAAGTTGTTCTGTGGAAGAGGTCCAACAGTAAATAGACATTTCTCGCCATCGTATGCAAAATCCTTTCCAGCAAGCTCAGAACTGTATGTTTGCAACATTTTATCGATGACCTTCCGGCCAATGCCCTTGCCTTCAACCACCTGATCGTCATCAGATTTGATGGACACCTGCAGCATAATCACAAATTTCAGAACAGGCATTGAACGATAATTATCAAATGCTTGAGAAAAGAATAACAAATGCAGAAATTCAGAATTATTCATTACACTGTATTGGTAGAAAACCGCATCAATCCCACTAAGCTTCACAGCAAAGTGGTTTGACAGCAACCTAATGGGCTTTCCTTCACGGCCCGAGCCATTCCGTGCCATTGCTGTGCGTTTAACAGTGTCATTCTTATGCACTTGTACAGCTCCACCCGTTTTAGCCGCCATAATCAGGTACCTGAATGAAGTCAGTTCTAAGGTCAATTGATGCAAAGAACATGAAGCGAATAGAAGTGGGACATAAACCATACACAATTTTTTCTTGGAAACTATTTGGGAAAACAATGTTGGCCATCCAGGGCAATTTAAAAGGTAGGATCAAAACATGACAATAAAGTGATAAAAAGGTAACATCAATCATGACAAGCGCAAGGAGAAATTGGCACACACTAAATTGAATCTGAGAAATTTAAACACATTGTGTTCCATACAAGGCAGAACAGAGCTGTACACAGGTTAATTTTATAGTAATGTTGTTATATTCTTGATAAAAGCAAACCATGTTGGGCTCTTTGATTCACAGGATTCTGAAAATGTACAAACTGGGAAAAAAACAGGAATAGGAGGATTGCATGTGCAAAACAGAAGCTTGTAAAAACACAGGAATTTTGCAGAATTGGGTGTTTGACTCACAGGAATAGTAAAAGACACAGGAATTCTAAAAAAGCATAGTCAAGTGTCAAGTCAAGGTTAAACATATGCAAAGGTAAGATTAGGTTGTTATTATGCAACTTATGCCTTTGCCCTTGTTCTTTGAGCAAAGAAATGAAAAAATGAGACAGATGTGAGTGGATTGTAAAATTCCTTTGTTTCTCCTCTGAAAGTCAAACCAAAGGAAAATGTGTCACCAAAGGAAAATTTCCTATTCCTATGTTTTTCCCTCCACTTCTCCTATGAATCAATGCCAAAAGTTATAAGTCAGTGCTACATTACTCTTTTATTATTTTGTATGAACCTATTTTAGTAAAATAATTGTAAAACAAAAAAATTCAGTACCGGAAATAAAAAACTAAAAGAAGAAATACAAAGAGGCAACAAGCACAGCAGCTTCTTGTTCTGGGTATTTTTCATTTTCAAGGGGATACTACTGCAGCATATGAATAGAACACTGAGGTTGTCTATTAATAGTACTAGAAGTAGCTTAACAGAACTGAAACAAAACATATCATAACTGGTCTAAGAACTTCACCAAGCATTAGCCCTTAACATGCAGTGCTCCTGCGTGGTCTCGGGAAAAAAGAGAGCTCTCCAAATTCAGAATGTTTGTACAACCAGCAACACGAGCAGATATTTGAATATTTTCTGTCGACATATAATAATATACTTGCATCTAGATCTAAGATCTACTCCCTCCGTTCACAAATATAAGATGTTCTAACTTTTTTCTGAATCGGATGTATACAGACGCATTTTAGTGTGTATTCACTCATTTCAGTCCGTATGTAGTCCATATTGAAATATCCAAAACATCTCATATTTGTGAACGGAGGGAGTACTACATTCGACCCGAAAAACTATACTAACTGCTATCATTAGTAATAGCTTGCAGTGGTCTTCCACTGTAACACTCAATCCTGGCATGTCACTAGGTCTACCGTCAGCCATTAATAAACAATGAATGGTATGTTTGTGCCCACGTATTAGCATGCAGAAGGAACATGGAATGAATACAGCTGAACTTTTAATACAACTACAACAACATGTACACATAAACTCAAGTCCGTCCAAGTAGCAATCAGCACTTCAGGACCAGTTGCTGAGACATATGGTGGAGCACCCGGGAAAAGGAAAAGATAGATCGTGCAAAACGCCTACAACAGTAAAATGGCAGTGAACCAAAGCAATTTTGACAAAACTCAGACCAAATAAAACACCTCCATATATTGCTGTTTAAACCATGGGAACAGTGGTGCAGGATAGAAGCAGGGTATAAGAAAGTTCCAGAAACACACTACAATCATTGGAAAGTGTCCGCTAGTCCAAAAAAGTACATCCAGAACACATCAGCATCACAAAAATCGTGAACGAAATACTATCTTAAAAGCACTGTAACAGTATTGTTCGCGACTACATAACTGTAATCTGAAAATGGTGGACCTGCTAAATCGGAACTCTACATCCAGACCAGAAACAGCATCGAGAAACGATCTGTCAATCTATCATGAAGCACAAACGGGGAAGAAACTGAATCAACTTGGCTATTTCAAAAAAAAAAGGGGCAACCAAATCCACCGAAACAGGAGACCGGGGGAAATCAAAGCCGAATCCAAACCCTCACCACGCAAATAGAGCAAACTAGTACCAATCCAAGCCAATGTTCATATCGATGCAGAAGTAGGCAGCAAGTGTGGAAGCGGAGATCTATGCCACGATAAAGCAAATGCCATTTGCTGAGTTGCAAACCCCAAACAATCGAAACTCGCGTGCACCAGCAGAGCATGAGATTATTGCACCCAGACCTCCCGGGTAAAGCAGTTCGGCCACGAAATAAGAACCAAACACCTAACCGGTCATGAAGAAAAGAACCACGCAGAGAGATGCTTCTACTCTACCTCCGTACCAACAATCGGACGCACGCAGTAACAGGACGGTTCTAAATAAGTCACAGGACGGCCTGACGGCCTCGATCGTCTATCTAGAGATGAAAAATCGCTAGGATCAGGGGCAGCGTCTGCAATATCACACAGCAATCTCGAATCAAACAACCCGGAACCCCTAGCCCCTGACCAATCACATTGGGCAGAACCCAAATCCCCCAAAACGGTCACCGAATCGAACCGAACACGCGCCGTGGAACGGAGGGAGCGAGACCAGCACTAGCACCGGGCCCCGGAGATCGATCACACGAACCTCTCGACGCAACCGGCCTCGAATCCAAAGCAAGGCAGAACCCCCGAAACGCCCGCATTGCGCGGAACCAAAATCCCCTACCAGACACGCGCCGTGGAACCGGGCGAGCGCGACGAGCACCAGCACCGCGCTCAGAAATCGAATGCACAAACATCTCGAACCCAACTACCTAGAGTCGGAGCAACACGAAATCGAAATGCACCTCGCGTTTCACAGAACTCCCCCAATCCCACCCCCAAAACCCCGCATGTGCGAGCCACAAAAACCCTCAAAACCCCACGCCGGATCGAACCAGGCGCTGCGGAACCTAACGATGCGAGCGCGAGCAGACACGAACCCACCTTCCAGAGCTCGCCCGGAGATGCGGAACCCTCTCGCCTCCGCCTTCTCCGCCTCCGCGCCCTTGGGAGGTGGATGGAGGGGAAGGGAAGAGGTGAAAAAGGAAGGCGGGGCGGAGGACGCCAGACGGCGGGGGGTGGGATTTGGGAAGAAATGGGAATGGGACCGGCTATAAGTTGGCCTGCGCTTCGGGCCTTCTTCCGCATCGTGAGCACGCGGATCTGGTCCGTCGGTTTGAAGATAGACGGCTGCTTGCGGTGGGTTTCTCCTCTTTTTCTCAACGGGTTTTCGGGGGCTAGTTTTGTGAACCGGATATGCTAAACGGCTGAACCACAGCGGGGCAACCAGCCAAGCTTGTTTATTCGGAAGAAGAAAGAAGAAGATAGAAGAAAAAAAAAACGGCATGGCGCAAGCGTGTCTCGCTGGGCTGAGACGCGATGGTGCGCGTTTGCTGGTGGAAGCCTTTGGTCGCTGACAGGTGGGCCAGGCCAGTGACGTCGGTCAGAGGAGGATCCAGTTTGCGGGTGGGGCTCGACCGATGGCCAGGGATCCACTCCACAGCACGGCAAAATGGGCGGCGCTGTTGACGCCTCGCACGACCGAGCAGAAGTGCATCCTTGGCCAACTGCGTTGACCCATTTCTTCGGTTATTTTCGTTTGGATCCGTGAGGACGAAAACCACGACTCAACGTGCTGATGCGAATACAAATTCTTTTTCTCAGAGCAACTTCAACGTGCCCACGCATTTTATGCGCGCGCGTTCATTTGGGTTTAAATGAACAAAAAATTACGATCCAACGCGCTGACGCAAATGAACAACTATCCGTGTTTTTCGTCGTCTGTGACCCATTCCTGGCCAAAATTTTGGTTGGGTTTGTGATGGCGCGGACGCACGCGACGGCCGCCTTGTCCTCCCCCTGGCACGTCCGTCGGGGCACAACGCCCGACCCCCCCCCCTTCCCTTCGCAATCGATACCTTCGGCCACGCCGCCATCGTCGTCGCCTCCCACTTCATGTCGCACAGACGTTGATATCCATGGTACCTTGCGTGCGAAGTGTCGAACACCTTGTGGGCAGGCAGCGGCGTAGTCCAGGTGGTGGCATAGCCGTGGAGGTGCTACGACGGAGGCAAAAAGAGGCCACCAACGCCGCCAAGTATGGGCATCGGATGCGGTGTCGAGGTGGGGGAAGTGTGTGGATGCGGGCGACGACCTAAGTCGTTTTTTAGAGTAAGAATGATGGCGGAGTACTCGGTGAAAGAGGATGAGGTGTTGTGCGATGCGTGGTTGGCCGTATCTGCTGATTTCGTAGGCAGGAGCAGAAAAGGGGGGCCTTTTGGCACAGCGTGCATGGTTGGTTTTATGCGCGAAAGCACATTGCGCCCTATGGCATGCACATCATCTATGAACGCAATATCAAGTCTCTAGTGTATTGACGGTACACCATCCAGAACTCCGTCACAAAGTTTTGTAGAGCGGTTGATCAGTTGGAGGCAATATGGCATAGCGCCTGGTAACCATGGAGATCGTAAGTTTTGCTTCTTGTTGCTCTCCACGTTGCGTAGCCTGTACGCGCTGCCGCGGTATTAAATGTCAGAGGGCAGACCATTCATGCACATACATTGTTGGATGAAGTTTAGGGGACAATATTTGTGAGGTAACATGATCTATCCATAAAAAACTCGGCGAACAACTGGTTAATCTCATTGAATTTGAATTATCGTTGTACTGCACATATTTGCATGCTATTTACGGATGATTTGTGTTATTTTCTCGTGTTTGATATAATTTGTCCGGTTAGTCAATATCTGATTTGAAATGCATGTGGCTACGATTGATGTCCGGCTCTCGCATCTATGTGAGCTCTCCGGTCGACGGACTAGTGCAGTGTACGGTTTGGGGCCAGCTTCGAAGATGCCATAAGGTGCTTGCTATTTTGAGGATGGCGTGTCAAGGTGGCAGTGGCACAGAGATCACACAAGCTGGGAGGCTGCTTCAGTGCCGTAACGTTACCTGCCTTTGTGTGTTTGACATATGGGCCAGACACCTATTGGGCCCACATGTCATTCACCAAAGACACATGCGAAGGGAGCATGCAGGTACTAGGGGCTTGCTATTTTGGGGATGCTTTTTTGAAGGTGGCGCACAGATCACAGAGGCCGAGACTCTGAGAAGTGATGCCCGCTCAAAGTAATTGAGCAGATGTGGCAGCTCACTTAGCAAAAATATTAGCTAATTATACAAGTTTTGGGAAATAACTATGTGTGTTTTCATCTTAGCCACATACTACATACTTCCTTCGTCCGAAAAAGCTTGTCTCTCAAATGGATGTATCTCGTGCTAGATACATCAATTTGAGGGACAAGTTTTTTCAGACGAAGGGAGTACATCGAAGGTCATATCCGTGATTGCCAACTGGGCAGAGTGTAAAACGATATGGGAAGCGTAGAACCTTGTGTCTGGGGCCGCATGTATATATTGGGCGAAAGCCTTGACATACAAGTTACAGAGAAAGAGATCGAGAGATGACCAGGAAGGTTGTTACAGAGAGATTGGGGAGAAGAAGAGATAGAGATGAGGTACATAATTTGAACAAACTCCTAACCCTATACATCTCTTATACGTTTATTCTAACACTCCCCCTCAATCTGAACCTCAAGAAGCTTTGCTAAGGTTAAGATTGTACTTAAATTCATTCAACCTTCTCTCGGTAAGAGGCTTCGTAAACCCATCCGCAAGTTGATCTCCTGTGGGAATAAACCGAATCTCAAGAAGCTTCCGAGCTACTCTTTCTCTGACAGAATGAAAGTCAACTTCAATGTGTTTTGTCCGTGCATGAAAAACAGAATTTGCTGAGAGATAAGTTACACCAATATTGTCACACCATAATCTCGCAGCCTATGGAGCCTTAATTCCAAGCTCGTAGAGTAATGTCTATATCCACATTACTTCAGTTGTAGCATTAGCCAAGGCCTTATATTCAGCCTCTGTGCTTGACCTGGAAACAGTGGCCTGTTTTCTTGCGCTCCATGACACAAGATTAGTTCCCAGAAACACAGCAAAACCACTTGTAGACCTTCTATCATCAGCACATCTTGCCCATTCAGCATCAGAGTATGCAGTGACAAGGATAGAAGAGGACTTGGTAATTTCAAGTCCAAGACCTTCCGAGAACTTGAGATGCCTTAGAATTCTTTTAACTGCAGTCTAATGAGTAGTTCTAGGTGCATGTAAATACTGACATACCTTGTTTACTGAATAAGATATATCAGGACGTGTAAGTGTTAAATACTGCAGAGCACCTACAACACTCCTATAATTTGTTGCATCCTCTGGTCCAAGAACTTCTCCACTTTCCACTGTAAGCTTTTCTGAGGTAGAAATTGGTGTATTGACTGGCTTACAATTCTCCAACCCTACTCTCCTGAGAATATCAGTTGTATATTTTTCCTGTGAGAGAAGTATTCCATCTTTAACTTGCTTTACCTCTATACCAAGAAAATAGTAAAGATCCCCCAGGTCCTTGAGAGCAAATTCCAACTTGAGATCCTTAAGCAAGCAAGTAGTGGCATCTGAACTTGAACTAGCAACAATTATATCATCAACATAAACAAGCACAAAGATAGTGACATTGCCTTTATTAAAGAAGAACAATGAGGTATCTGCCTTGGATGGTATGAACCCAAGATGTTGCAACTGCATACTCAATCTGGAATACCAGGCTCTTGGGGCCTTCTTCAAACCATACAAAGCTTTATCCAACTTACAGACATGTTGTGGTGTGTTGGGATTCTCATAACCTGGTGATTGCCACATGAACACTTCTTCCTCAAGAACACCATGAAGAAACGCGTTCTGAACATCTAGCTGTCTTAGACTCCATCCTCTGGAAATAGCAATAGACAAGACAAGTCGAATAGTAGTTGACTTAACAACATGACTAAAAGTATCTTCATAATCAATCCCAAACCTCTGTTTAAATCCCTTGGCAACTAATCCAGCCTTATATATGTCTATGCTTCCATCAAACTTCCTTTTTATCTTATACACCCATTTAAAATCAATAACATTGTCATACTTTGGTGGAACCAAGTGCCAAGTCTTATTTTTCATAAGTGTGTTATATTCATTGTCCATGGCTTCCTTCCAATCCTTATTAGCAAGAGCGTCATACAAATGAATTGGTCCACCAGTAATGGTAAGGAAGGCACGTTTGATTTTATCATACCTTATCGTACCATCATTTGTACTATTTTTCCTTGTCAATACCTGACTGAGACCGTGTTTTCCGAAGAGAAGATGTAGGGGGCACAGGAGCAGCCACTGCCATAGACGATCCGGCCGGCTCCCAATCCGATGCGGGCGACAAACCAGCAGCCGGCTCCTAATACAAGGCGGGTCCATGCACCGAATCAGTCGAGGGACCGGGCGCGCACCCGCGACCAGCCGTTTGGGGTCAGGCGCGCACCCATGGTCAGGTGCTATGGAGGCCTGCGTAGACGTGGCGACGGGTGACTCCCCCCCCCCCCCCCCCGCACATGGGCTGGCAGGCGGCTCAGCGCGTGGAGACGTGGCGCGAGGTGATGCGGCAGGACTGACGCGAGGCGACGCTGCGGGACCGGTGGGCGCCACCCAGTCGGCGCGGTCGGCCACCAGACCGCGTGAGTCCAAGCACACGGGGGGATCCTCCTGGGATCGCGCGCCGCCAGAGACAACAGGCTGGGCAGGCGAATCCGCCTGGGATCACGCGCTGTCAGCCGAATCAGCAGCAGTCTCTGTGCCCACCTTGTTTGTTTCCTCACATATAAAATGACAACGTGAATTAGCACAAACATCAACAGAATCAGAATTTCCTTGGGATTTTTGTACATGATCAAGTTCAGTTAATTCACCCCCGTGATCAGGTGGTGTGGCAGAGTCTGAGAGGAGTGCAATTTCTGCACGAAGCAAGGCTCCCACATTGGGGTGTAGTTTGGCAAAAGGAAAGAGAGTCTCATAAAAAACAACATCACGAGAAATATAGATGCGTCCAGTAGAGATTTCAAGGCACTTATAACCTTTATGAAGATTACTATAACCAAGAAATACACATTGAGTGGATTTAAACTCAAGCTTATGGTGATTGTATGGACGCAAATTGGGATATCAAGCACACCCAAATATTTTAAGATAGTTGTAATCAGGTTTTTAATGATAGAGACGCTGTAATGGAGTGGAGTTGCCAATGACTTTGCTAGGAAGCCTATTAATGAGGTAAGTGGCGATAATGAATGCTTCATCCCAGTACTTGAGAGGCATCGAAACATGAGCTAAAAGAGAAAGGCCAACTTCAACAATGTGGCAATGTTTGCGCTCAGCGAAGCCATACTGTTGATGAGCATGAGGACAAGATACATGATGAGCTATCCCAATGCTACGGAAAAAAGAGTTGAGTTTCTCATACTCCCCTCCCCAGTCACTTTGGACTGAAAGGATTTTTCTATCAAATTGTCGCTCAACAAGTTTCTGAAATTCTTGGAAGATAGAGAAAACCTCAGATTTATATCGAAGCAAATATATCCAAGTGAACTTGCTCTAATCATCAATAAAACTGACATAATATTTTTTTCTACCAAAAGAATCTCGGGCATGACCCCATACATCACTGAAAATAAGTTCTAACGGAGCATGAGACACACTAGTTGACTTGGGATAAGGAAGCTGATGGCTCTTGGCACATTGACAAGCTTCACGGACAGACTCACAAATTGTACTATGAGACAAAGAAAGATTGTCTTTATTGACTATTTGTTTGACAATGATCGACGATGGATGCCCTAATCGTTGATGCCACCGTGCCAAAGAGGGCTTGATGACGGAGTAGACTTGACGACGCTTGTGACCTAGGGATCCGGATGGAATGGGCTAGAGCCCTCAAACGCATCTACTGTGATGAAGGAGTTCCCTCGTTGCCCGATCCTTAATGAAAAAATAACGAGGGTGAGTTTCAAAGAAGACATTATTGTCGGTGGCTAAACGAGACATGGATGCAAGGTTCTTGTCATCTTGTGGAACATGAAGCACATCTCTAAGAACTAGATCACGTTTAAGTGTAGGGGAATTAATAGAACCTTGACCGATGTGACAAATATCCATACCTCCACCGCTGGCGGTGTGAATCTGGTCATTGCCATGGTACCGCTCACGAAGGGCAAGCTGCTCGAGCTCATTGGTCACGTGGTCCGTAGCGCCAGAGTCCACGTACCAGACACCATTGCCGCCCTGTTCACGCATTGAAGCAGCAACATGGCGGGCGTCAGGCACGTAGTCCTCATCGAACCGATGCCAGCAGTCGATCACCTTGTGGCCAAACTTTTTGCAAAGCTGGCAGCGAGGGAGACCATGGGAAGGAGGGCGGCGACCGTTGTTGTTGTTGAAGCCACTGCTTGAAAGATCGTGGATGTCTCCTAGAGGGGGGAGGGGTGCTTTAAAATAATTACGGTTTAGGCTTGAACAAATGCGGAATAAACCTAGCGGTTAATTTGTGAAGCACAAAACCTACAACAACTAGGCTCACCTATGTGCACCAACAACTTATGCTAACCAAGATAAACTACTAGGTGATAGCAAGATCTATGACAATAATCAATATGGCTATCACAAAGTAAAGTGCATAAGTAAAGGGCTCGGGGAAGAGATAACCGAGGCATGCGGAGACGACAATGTATCCCGAAGTTCACACCCTTGCGGATGCTAATCTCCGTTTTGAGCGGTGTGGACGCACAATGCTCCGCAAGAAGCCACTAGGGCCACCGTAATCTCCTCACGCCCTCGCACAATGCAAGATGCCGTGATTCCACTAAGGGACCCTTGAGGGTGGTCACCGAACCCGTACAAATGGCAACCCTTGGGGGCGGTCACCGAACCCATACACTTTGGCGACCCTTGGGGGCGGTCACCGGTACCCGTCAAATTGCTCGGGGCGATCTCCACAACCTAATTGGAGACCCCGACGTTTGCCCGGAGCTTTACACCACAATGATTGAGCTCCGAACACCACCAACCATCTAGGGCGCCCAAGCACCCAAGAGGAACAAGCTCAAGGGTACCAAGCACCCAAGGGTAATAAGCTTCTCAACTTGTAAATTCCATGTATCACCATGGAGAACTCAAACCGATGCACCAAATGCAATGGCAAGGGAACATGGAGTGCCCAAGTCCTTCTCTCCCAAATCCAACCAAAGCAACTAATGCTAGGGAGGAAAATGAGAGGAAGAACAAGAAGGAGAACACCAAGAACTCCAAGATCTAGATCCAAGGGGTTCCCCTCACATAGAGGAGAAAGTGATTGGTGGAAATGTGGATCTAGACCTCCTCTATCTTTTCCCACAAAAACTAGCAAGAATCCATGGAGGAATTGAGAGATAGCAAGCTCGAAGAAGGTCAACAATGGGGGAAGAACACGAGCTCAAAGGATAAGGTTCATTGGGGAAGAAGACCCTCTTTTATAGGTGGGGAAAATCCAACCGTTATGCTCATAGCCTGCACAGAGCGGTACTACTGCTCGTCCTCATGGTACTACCACTAGGGGTAGCGGTACTACCTCAAAGGGTAGCGGTACTACTGCTTGCAAGCGGTACTAAAAAAATACATCTCTGCCTACCATCACTGGACTTGAGATGATTTTTTGGAGCGGAACGGAAGTAGCCACAGAAGTAGTTGCGGTAGTACCGCTCCCAAGAGCGGTAGTAAAAAACTACATCCCCTCTAAGCGGTAGTACCGCTCCCATAAGTGGTAGTACCGCTACAACCTTTTTAAGGACACCAAAACTGACACAACTTCTGCAAACGGACTCCGAATTCAATGAAACCAAGTTTGTTGGAAAGCTAGCGACAAGGGCTAACACAATCTTGATAGAAATAAAAATAAGAAGGAAATTAGAAAAGGCACATAAGAAAAAGGTGAGAACCCTTTGTCGGTTCTATATCTGGCATATCTCATAGTAGGGGTCCTAAGCTAGGCGTCTTGGAGCGATGGTAACATGGACACGGGATTTTACCCAGGTTCGGGCCCTCTTGATGGAGGTAAAACCCTACGTCCTATTTTTGATTGTATTCATATGGGGTGTAGTACAGAGTACATGTATCTACCACGAGATTGTTGAATATTAGATGTTCTCTATTGACTGGCCTGGCCTCAGTTTATATAACACACCAGAGGCCTAGGGTTTAGGAGAGTCCTTGTCTTGTGTGCCAAGTCTTGTGGGATCTCCCTTGTATGCGGCATGGGCTGCCGGAAGTGGCCCATGAGTGAACCGCCATGGGGGTCCTCGACCCGATCCAGCTGGTCGGGAGACGACGTGGTGAGTGTTGGGGAACGTAGTAATTTCAAAAAAATTCCTACGCACACGCAAGATCATGGTGATGCACAGCAACGAGAGGAAAGAGTGTTGTCCACATACCCTCGTAGACCGAAAGCGGAAGCGTTATGACAACGCGGTTGATGTAGTCGTACGTCTTCACGATCCAACTGATCCAAGTACCGAACATACGACACCTCTGAGTTCTGCACACGTTCAGCCCGATGACGTCCCTCGAACTCCGATCCAGCCGAGTGTTGAGCGAGAGTTTCGTCAGCACGACGGCGTGGTGACGATGATGATGTTCTACCGATGCAGGGCTTCGCCTAAGCACTGCTACGATATTATCGAGGTGGATTATGGTGGAGGGGGGCACCGCACACGGCTAAGAGATCCAAGGGATCAATTGTTGTGTCTATGGGGTGCCCCCCTCCTCCGTATATAAAGGGGGGAGGAGGAGGGGGCCGGCCAAGAGGAGGAGACGTGCCCAAGGGGGGGCAATCCTACTCCAAGTAGGTTTTGCCCCCCTTTCCTATTCCAACTAGGAGAAGGGGGAAGGAGGAGGTGGAGAGAAGGAAGGAGAAGGGGGGCCGCGCCCCTCCCCTTTCCCAATTCGGATTGGGGCAAGGGGGGCCACGCGCCACCTCCTGCTGCCTCTCCTCTTCCAGCACTTTGGGCCCATGAGGCCCAATAACCCCCAGGGGGTTCCGGTAACCCCCCGGTACTCCGGTATATATCCGATAACCCCCGGAACCATTCCGGTGTCTGAATATAGTCGTCCAATATATCAATCTTCATGTCTCGACCATTTCGAGACTCCTCGTCATGTCCATGATCACATCCAGGACTTCGAACAACCTTCGGTACATCAAAACTCATAAACTCATAATATAACCGTCATCGAAACGTTAAGCGTGCGGACCCTACGGGTTCGAGAACTATGTAGACATGACCGAGACACATCTCCGGTCAATAACCAATAGCGGAACCTAGATGCTCATATTGGCTCCTACATATTCTACTAAGATCTTTATCGGTCAAACCGTATAACAACATACGTTGTTCCCTTTGTCATCGGTATGTTACTTGCCCGAGATTCGATCGTCGGTATCTCAATACCTAGTTCAATCTCGTTACCGGCAAGTCTCTTTACTCGTTCCATAATACATCATCCCGCAACGAACTCATTAGTTGCAATACTTGCAAGGCTTAAGTGATGTGCATTACCGAGAGGGCCCAGAGATACCTCTCCGACAATCAGAGTGACAAATCCTAATCTCGAAATACGCCAGCCCAACAAGTACCTTTGGAGACACCTGTAGAGCACCTTTATAATCACCCAGTTACGTTGTGACGTTTGGTAGCACACAAAGTGTTCCTCCGGTAAACGGGAGTTGCATAATCTCATAGTCATAGGAACATGTATAAGTCATGAAGAAAGCAATAGCAACAAACTAAACGATCAAGTGCTAAGCTAACAGTATGGGTCAAGTCAATCACATCATTCTCCTAATGATGTGATCCCGTTAATCAAATGACAATCCATGTCAATGGTTACGAAACTTAACCATATTTGATCAATGAGCTAGTCAAGTAGAGGCATACTAGTGACACTCTGTTTGTCTATGTATTCACACATGTATTATGTTTCTGGTTAATACAATTCTAGCATGAATAATAAACATTTATCATGATATAAGGAAATAAATAATAACTTTATTATTGCCTCTAGGGCATATTTCCTTCAGTGAGTACCCCCTAGTCCAGGACACTGTCAGTAGCCCCCTGAACCGGTCTTCAAGTTGGGGACGCTCCTCGATTTTTTCGAACTGTTCTTCATCTTCGGTCGTTGGTCTTGAAAACTGGTTCAACAAATCTTCTCATCTTCAATCTTGAGGATCGCCGAAGTGAATCCGAAGAGTTTACATGTCGGGTATCCGAGGAGCCCCGTTAAGTTATCAGCCTTTATCAATGCCTTGTTATTTTTTGTGCCACACCTCAGGTTTGAAGTTGGTCCCGTGCGGCGGTGTCCTCTTGCATCCAAGCTCCAACACCGGACTACATACGGGGTATCTTTTGCAGCCGAGCACCAACGCCGGACCGCTTCCGAGCTCCAACGCCGGAATGTATCCGAGCTTCAATGTCGGACTGTATCCGAGGTGTCATAAATTACCTCGGTCTTGAAAAAGTTAAAATGGTTCAACCGAGCTTAATGCCGGAGATGCCCTCTATGGAGCCAACCACTTGCAACTGAGCTTTATGCCGGACTGCTTCCGAGGTGATGCACCACCTCAGGCTTGGGCTGATTGTTTGTGGATTTTATTTCCGATTGATGCAATTTATTTACTAACAATATATATAGCTAGTAGCCCTCAAGGTGTGTGTCGGCCTAAAATCCGAGATGCACATTAGAGGAGATAGTGATCGGCGGACGTGCCCTTGAGAGAGGGTCTCGAGAAGTCGCCGTAATATATTAGCTTGATGCCGGATAGGTCCTAGATAGTTCATATTGTTACCCGAAGATGCGTTTGCCCATAGTTCAGTCAAGCCGAACACTGAGCACTTTGAATTTGCCGTATTGAATAGGCAATGCAGTAGCCCCCGAGACATCGGTCGGGTGGCAACACCAGATCAGGGGATCGATGTGCCCCTTTAATATTAGTAAATGATAAGCGCGAACCCCAGTAGCCCCCGAGCCTTAATGTGGGCACAAGTGGCCGAATTAAGGATCGATATCCGGAGTAAAATCACAAATTATGTGTAATGATTCTATGTATCCAAGTACTCTACATCATTAATGCTCAGATCCGTACTGTACAAAACTTTGTTGATCGACCATCGGCTTCAACCTCCTCGGCTAGTAGCCGGTGAGTGTTTGTCCCACTTTATAAAGCCTTTATGAGGGCAAAGATTTACGACAAAGAAGGCCATCCGGCCATACGGTTTTATAAGCAAGGGTATGCAAAGAGAATGTTATATTATTGTAAGAAACATCTTCCAAAGAAAACAGTCCCGCTATCGGTTCCTTTCTTTGGGTTGTCATGCCGACCATGATCATGAAACCTCACCTCCGATCAATGCAGGAGAAAAATATTGAGGATTTAGTTTGGGGAAAGTTCCTGAACTATGTGGTCTTTAGTGAACCTAAATTTTCACTTCCGTCGTTGCCGACCAATTATATCCTTTAAGATCGCTAGTTTTCGGCTTCACCCAGTCTGAGGTACCAACTCGGATGACCCGGTAGTAACAATCACAGAGGTGCTCTCTTTACCGCCTAGCCGAACAATCGGGAATGTAGGGGTAAGCACAGGAGCCAGGAAACCCAGCTTGGCCAAAATCTTAAGTCAAATTAATGCATATTTATGGCTTTATAACGATGATTATGGAAGGCAGCCCTCGTATATTAAATAAAGGACACCGATGGTATGTTTATTTTGACTCTGTTGCAGCCGTTTATCAGTTGAAAGTGGCCCATCATCGGCTTCCACCCCCTTGTAGATTCTACGCGGGGTGTTTCCACAATAACAAAACAACCCTTAGCCGACGTCTCGGTGCCCAAAGGCGGTTGTGTTAGCGGAAGCGAGGCAATCATATATGTGGGCTTTATAACTTTCACTTAGTCATAGGAGCTTTAAACCGGGGAAGCTAGCTATGAGCCCCCGGTTAGTGTTCGGCACCAACCGAAGTCTAGCCATAAACACTTCGGCCAATGTAAAGAAAGGCCCATCGTTTAACATGGGGTAACCGGTATTGATCTATAGTTTGACACCGTCATCGGATTGCTGACCAGTTTACGCCCATTGTGACAGTCAGTTTTCGGCTTTCTCAACTGAGGTGCTTAACCATTCGAGCTGGGAGCACAATCGCAGTGGTTCTCCCTTTGCACACCTAGCCAAACAAAGCGGAACGTAGGAGGCAAGCACAGGAGCTGGTAAACCCAACTATTGACCGAAGACACAATTTGAAACCGATGCATATATAGCAATATCCGAGAATGTTTTTGCCGAATCTCTAATGGTGTCCGGCGTTGCGCTGCGAGACTTATGCTAGAAACACACAAATAGTTTAAAGGTGCCATAGGCTTGGAAAACCAAAAAACTTCAGTAAAAACTTTACGCCCGAACTAAATCGAGTCATTTGGTGCCAATCCGAAAATTGGTCTTACTTTTGTGCTTCTGTCGTGCATTAATATGACACATCCGATCTCAAGACTTCAAGCGGGTCAGCCTACGGCTGCAACCTCCTATCCCTAAGGCGGAGTACTACTCGTTAGGCCAGTTTAGCGAACTAAACTTGAGCGGCATTAGAGAGAAAACAGGCTATCTGGCTGTTGACCACACACTCGAGTCGAGAAAGGAGTGGTAGAAAAAGACTTTGCAACGACTAGGAAGAAAACAATTATTATAGAACGGCTCGTGTAAATTTAAGAGCCTCCAATTAACATGGGAAAGGAAGTGTTTTTAACAAACAACGTGTGTTGACAAACTAAGTTTTTAACACAAATATAATGTTTGGTCGAACCGAACAAGCAAAAAAACTGAGCATGGAAGCGACTTAGCTGGTTAATGTGCTCTATGTCGATGCGTGGCCCGAGCTTACGGCGGGATGAGGTCCCAGCCCCCAAGCCGGTCCCAAGGTGGCGGAGCGAAGAGCTCGGCACTCCGAAGTGGTGACATAGTGTCACGCGCAATATGCGACACTATCCTAAAGGGACTCGAGGGTCCCACCAAGGATAGAACCGCATATTGACACGCTTTTGCAAGGTGGATATCAGCACATCGTACCATTACATAATATCTGGGATACATACAAAAGGCATACAATGTCACAAGAGTACATCAATACATCATACATAGAACAACATCCGACTATGGATGAAACACAAACAGAAGCTCAAACGACATCCAGCCTGCTAGCCCAGGCTACCGACTAGGAACCTATCCCCTGAACGAAGAAGAAGTAGAAGAATAACTCCAACATAAGCAAACGTCGCTCTCACATCATGATCATCGCATTACCTGTACCTGCAACTGTTGGTGTAGTAAACTGTGAGCCACGAGGACTCAGCAATCCCATAACCATGCGTATCAAGACTAGCAAAGCTTAAAGGGTAAGGAAGGGGTAAGGTGGTGGGGTTGCAGCAACGACTAAGCAAAATATGGTGGCTAACTCACGAGTACAAGAGTAAGATGAGAAGCTACGCAGACGGTCGCCAACTAGTAATGATCAATAAGTGATCTTGAACTACTTAGTTTTAAACATAACCCAACCATGTTCTCTTCTCGAACGTACCCGAAAAGAGACAGTCATGGCTACGCATGCGGTTGGTGTATTTTAGTTGAGTTTACTTCAAGTCCACTACAACCGGATATTAACAAATTCCCATCTGCTACATAACCGCGGGCATGGCTCTCGAAAGTTTAAACCCTGCAGGGGTGTCCCAAATTAGCCCATGACAAGCTCACGATCCGCGGAGACAATCCTCCATCGCGGGACCCTCCGATCAGACTCGGAATCCCGGTGCACAAGACATTTCAACAATGGTAAAAAAATCCAGCAAGACCTCCCGACGTGCCAACACCCTGATAGTAGCTACGGGTATCTCGTCTCAGGCCACGACGGATGAGCTAAGCGTACTGGTACCAAAATACTCCCTCCGTTCCTTTATATAAGGTGTATTTGTTTTTTGATAAAATTTCACAATGTAAGGTGCATTTGTTCTAATACCTCATAATTCCGATCTTGGCCCTCCAGAAAAAGGAAAGTATCTCTCCCCTGATTGCATGTATCTCTCCTTGTAGAGAAAGAAAAGGAAACTATCTCTCTCCCGGTTGTGTGTATCTCTTCCTTTCGTAGCCTAAATGATTTACTTGCCGCTAATCTACTAATTAGATAAGGGTAATTTCGTCCTAAATAGTCCATAATTATGTGCCTTGGTTAATGTGCTGAAAATAATACACCTTAGATAAAGGAACGGAGGGAGTACCCCAAGTTGCCAAGAGGCGGTCCCGCACGGTGCTCTAGTTTGAGACCAACACCATCAGCACTGCCCCCTGCTATGTAGAAATAAAACTCGGGTGCATGAGACCCTATGCCAATTAATTATTTAGTTCAAGTATTATTATGGCAAATGTTAAAACCAATGTTGGGCCTTGCTGGAAGAGTTTTATTCAAAGCGAACTGTCAAGAGGGGCCCATAAGCCCTCATCGTGTTAGGGACGCAAAATCAAGGAACATAACACCGGTATGACGGAAACTAGGTCGTCAAGAGTGGAACAAAACACCAGGCATAAGGCCGAGCCTTCCACCCTTTACCAAGTATATAGATGCATTAATTAAATAAGAGCTATTGTGATATCCCATGATATCCATGTCCCAACATGGATGGAACAACCTGCAACTAGCAACGCTATAAGAGGGGTTGGGCAAAGCGGTAACATAGCCAAACAACGGTTTGCTAGGAAGGGTAAAAATGTTAGAGGTTATTTCATGGCAATTTGGGAGGCTTGATAAACAAGTGGTAGGTAGCGCGACATAGCGATAGCATCGAGTCAACTAGCATAGCAAAGATAGTAGTGAGATTCAAGGTGGCGGTCATCTTGCCTGAAATCCCGCTAGGAAGAAGAATGAGTCCATGAAGTAGATGAACCAACATAGTCGATCGAATCCTCACAACCGCAATGTTACCGAAACTATCGACAAGAAGCAACACCGAAAAGAATCAGACAACATGGTAAACCAACAAGCATAAACATTGCATGATGCACAATCAAGTTTGATGCATGTCCGATTTAAGGATTCATGGCATGGCAAAGTGCAACAAACAACACTACAAATTAAGTGGAGCTCAATATGCAACGGGTTGCATATTGGAGAAAGACCACGTTTAATTATTTAGTTAACTATTGTTTATGTACCCAACAATATTAAATGTTATTAAACATGGCAAGGGGTGAAGCATAAAGAAACTATATAATTAGGCAAGTTTAAATGAGGCCGAAAATAACAAAGAACAATTCCGGAAAATCCTCACAGGTCATTTAGCGATTTTAATGCAAGCAACAATTTTAAGCATTTAAATGTTGTTAACATGATGCGGATGACATAAACAAGTTTTATGTAATTTTTTGAAAATGTTGACATGAACATGATATGAAGCACTTGTCGCCATGACAGAATGAAAGGGTGCCATGGCGACAATAATAGGAATGGTGCAACGGCAACATTCCGATGATCCGGCAACTCGATTGATATGTCGGTGGCGAAAGAAAGGGCGTGAGCGAGTTGAGCAAGATGGTGGGGTGCTCCCGACTACCGGGTTCCCACGGGTTAGTGGCATGGAAACGAGTGACAATTCGGACACAGTGCAAACATACGGTTCATCTCATACAACATGCATTCGTCCATAAGTTGTCGTCTCGTCAGTTATACCTTCGAAGCGTGCATTTTCGGGGCGGAACGACTTCGATGCGGTGTAGAAGGAAGTAAACGTTCTCGCGGTGGTAGTGGAAGTAGTGGTACACGTCTCAGAGAGGGACTTGACGAATCCAACATCTTCGGGGTGACGGTAGTTGTACACGGCAAAGGTAGTGGTACTATGCGTCGATTGTCGTAGTACTAGGGGTCTTCGAACTTGCCGGTCTTGACAACTCAAAGGGGTACTTGGCATTTTTCGGTTCCATATCCAGGGTCGTCATGTAGTCGTTCTCGGCTATGGAGTCGAGCATGGGGATGAACGTCGGGGTACTTGGCAGTCCGGTCTTGGCGACGATAGTCGTTCACGTTCGTTCGGAGAGGTAATTGATGACTCCAAGCCCTTCCCGGTCGATGGTGGTAGTACTTGGCGCAACACCTTGTAGTCGTTTGGGCGTCGGTAGAGGTACTTGTTGCATCTCCAGGCGTACTCGACCTTGGCGTATCCAAGATCTTCGGTGCTACGGTACTTGGCGGATCATCAAGTAGACGTACTTTCGAGAGGAACTTGGAGCATCCAAAATCTTCGGGGATCGTCCTTGACTTGCGGTGTTAGTCTCCTCGGGTCAACAGTGATGTGCAAGGGACAAAATAACCGGCAGCTTGGGCGGCTCCTCAAGGCCATGGAGACGATAGGCAGCAGGAGGCTGCTAGTGGAGGCAAGGTCACGATGAGGGCCCGTAGGGGATTAGAAGGAGGTGCTCGCGAGAAGAGCCTCGCGGTGGTGCAGAGGTTGCCGATGGAGCAGATGGTCAAGGAACGGGCGGTGCAGGATGGCAGTACGGTGGGCTCTGTTGCGGGAGACGGCTGCAGGTGAGACAAGGGGCGGTGGAGCGCCATGGGGATGCATGCAGCAGAGGGCGCGGGCGTGATTTGAGCGATGCAGCAAGGCGCCACGGCCACCGGAGGCAGAGGCGATGCGCGATGGCTGGAGGCCGGGGTCGATGGACGAAGCAGCAGCGGGCAACGGCGGTATGGGAGGCGCCCACGGCGTCGAGCACGGGAGGAGGTGACGTGGGTCGTCCTCCTCGCCCTAGACATGGCGAGGCAGGGGAGGTCTTGGCGTGGGAGCAGTTGACGTAGGGCGCCGCGGCGGGGCTTGAGCGACAACGAGGCGTGGGACGAGGAGAAGGACAGGGAATCAAGAGGAGAGGAAATCGGGAGGGGGAGGAGGTCGAGCGGGTGGCGGCGGAGTGGGGGACGAGAGGGAGAGGGGTGAAGGGGATCGGGCTAGATTAGCTAGGGTTCGGAGGGGTGCGGGCTGGGCTGCAGATGGCCTAGGTGGGCCGGCCTAGCTACAGGTTGCGGCTGGGCTGTAGGAAGGCTAGGGAGAGAGAAGGAGATGGGCCATCCTGGAAACCAAATTGGTCTACCATTTATAAAATAGACAGAACTTTGAAGAAAATAAAGAGAGAGTTAGAAAAATAATTAGACCAACGGAGATATTTTCCCTAGATCAAGAAAATAAGAAGGATTTACCAAAAATGGCTGGAAGGGGGTTTGGCAATCTAAATCCAAACTCATTTCAATTTAATTCAAATGGTTTGAACTAGGACTAGGGTTTAGAAGTGCCCAAAAATGTTGAGAATTTAGAAAGAGCCTCAAAAAAATATGAAAGAATATATGGGCAACGTTGGAGACCAAGAATTGAGATAACAGAGGCATGGAATATTTTGTAAGTGTTTTATGGTTAATTCCAAATTAATGGAATAATTATTTTATAGCTCCCTAAAAATATTGAGAGACTTTTATATGTTTTAAAGAGAATTTCACCATGTGAATTCTCTCGATTTAAATGGATCAAAGATCCATACGGTTTATTTAGTTGAGTTTTAAAAAGGGGTGCATGATGACATGATGCAATGCAAATGATGCAATGATGAATGCAACAAACCAACAAATCACACGACGAATCTCAGAATACATGAAAGGTATCTGGAGCGCCGGTCTTGAGGCGTCACACATAGCACGACCAATGTGGCGAGGTGGAACCCCAGTCCGACCGAGGCGACGGAGCAGGCCGACAGTATGACGCTGAAGGCC